>NW_027316148.1:0-47991 GCF_026437365.1 Eucyclogobius newberryi
TGGTACAAGCGTATCGTTGCTACGAGCGTATCGTTGGTACGAGCTTATCATTGGTACGAGCGAATCGTTTGTACGAGCGTATTGTTGGTACGAGCGTATCGTTGGTACGAGTGTATCGTTGGTCCGAGCGTATCGTCGGCCCGAGCGTATCGTTGGTCCGAGCGTATCGTTGGTACCAGCGAATCTTTGGAACGGGCGTATTGTTGGTATGAGCAAATCGTTAGTAAGAGCGTATCGTTGGTACGAGCGTATCGTTGGTACGAGCGAATTGTTCATACGAGCTTATCGTTTGTCCGAGCGTATCCTTGGTACGAGCGTATTGTTGGTACGAGCGAATCGTTGGTACGAGCGAATCGTTGATACAAGCTTATCGTTGGTACGAGCGTATCATTGGTACGAGCAAGTCGTTGGTACGAGCGTATCGTTGGTACAAGCGTATCGTTGGTACGAGCGTATCGTTGATACGAGCGAATCGTTGGTACGAGCGAGTCGTTGGTACGAGCGTATTGTTGGTACGAGCGAATCGTTTGTACGAGCGAATCACTGATACGAGCTTATCGTTGGTACGAGCGTATCGTTGGTAAAAGTGAATTGTTGGTACGAGCGTATCGTTGGTTTGAGCGTATCGTTGGTACAAGCGTATTGTTTGTACGAGCCTATCGTTTGTACGAGCGAATCGTTGGTACGAGCGAATCGTTTGTCCGAGCGTATCGTTGGTACGAGCGAATATTTGATACGAGCTTAACGTTGGTCCGAGCGTATCGTTGGTATGAGCGTATCGTTTGTACGAGCAAATTGTTGGTACAAGCGAATTGTTGGTACGAGCGTATCGTTGGTACGAGCGTATCGTTGGTACGAGCGTATCGTTGGTACGAGCGTATCGTTGGTACGAGCGTATCGTTGGTTCGAGCTTATCATTGGTACGAGCGTATCGTTGGTCCTAGCGTATTGTTGGTCCGAGCGAATCGTTGGTGCGAGCGTTTTGTTGGTACGAGCGAATCGTTGATACGAGCTTATCGTTGGTACGAGCGTATCGTTGGTTCGAGCTTATCATTGGTACGAGCGTATCGTTGGTACGAGCGAATCGTTGGTACGTGCGTATCGTTGGTACGAGCGAATCGTTGGTACGTGCGTATCGTTGGTACGAGCGTATCGTTGGTATGAGCGTATCGTTGGTACGAGCGAATTGTTGTATGAGCGTATCGTTGGTCCGAGCGTATCGTTGGTACGAGCGAATCGTTGGTACGAGCGTATCGTTGGTCCGAGCGTATCATTGGTACGAGCGTATCGTTGGTACGAGCGTATCGTTTGTACGAGCGAATCGTTGGTACGAGCGTATCGTTTGTACGAGCGTATCGTTTGTCCGAGCGAATTGTTGGTCCGAGCGTATCGTTGGTCCGAGCGTATCGTTGGTACGAGCGTATCGTTGGTACGAGCGAATCGTTGGTACGAGCGAATCGTTGGTACGAGCGTATCGTTGGTCCGAGCGAATCGTTGGTCCGAGCGTATCGTTGGTCCGAGCGTATCGTTGGTACGAGCGAATCGTTGGTACGTGCGTATCGTTGGTACGAGTGAATCGTTGGTACGTGTGAATCGTTGATACGAGCTTATCGTTGGTACGAGCGTATCGTTGGTACGAGCGAATCGTTGGTACGAGCGCATTGTTGGTACGAGCGTATCGTTGGTCCGAGCGAATCGTTGGTCCGAGCGTATCGTTGGTACGAGTGAATCGTTGGTACGTGCGAATCGTTGATACGAGCTTATCGTTGGTACGAGCGTATCGTTGGTACGAGCATATCGTTGGTACTAGCGTATCGTTGGTACGAACTTATCATTGGTACGAGCGAATCGTTGGTACGAGCGTATCGTTGGTCCGAGCGAATCGTTGGTACGAACGTATCGTTAGTACGAGCGAATCGTTGGTACAAGCGAATCGTTGATACGAGCTTATCGTTGGTACGAGCGTATCGTTGGTACGAGCGCATCGTTGGTACGAGCTTATCGTTGGTACGAGCGAATATTTTATACGAGCTTAACGTTGGTCCGAGCGTATTGTTGGTACGAGCTTATCATTGGTATGAGCGAATCATTGGTATGAGCGAATCGTTGGTACGAGCGTATCGTTGGTACGAGCGAATATTTTATACGAGCTTAACGTTGGTCAGAGCGTATCGTTGGTACGAGCGTATCGTTGGTACGAGCGTATCGTTGGTACGAGCGTATCGTTGGTACGAGCTTATCATTGGTACGAGCGAATCGTTTGTACGAGCGTATTGTTGGTACGAGCGTATCGTTGGTACGAGTGTATCGTTGGTCCGAGCGTATCGTCGGCCCGAGCGTATCGTTGGTCCGAGCGTATCGTTGGTACCAGCGAATCTTTGGAACGGGCGTATTGTTGGTATGAGCAAATCGTTAGTAAGAGCGTATCGTTGGTACGAGCGTATCGTTGGTACGAGCGTATCGTTGGTACGAGCGTATCGTTGGTACGAGCGTATCCTTGGTACGAGCGTATCGTTGGTACGAGCGAATTGTTCATACGAGCTTATCGTTTGTCCGAGCGTATCGTTGGTATGAGCGTATCGTTTGTACGAGCGAATCACTGATACGAGCTTATCGTTGGTACAAGCGTATTGTTGGTAGGAGCGTATTGTTGGTACGAGCGTATCGTTGGTACGAGCGTATCGTTGCTACGAG
Source organism: Eucyclogobius newberryi (assembly GCF_026437365.1). Taxonomy (NCBI): domain Eukaryota; kingdom Metazoa; phylum Chordata; class Actinopteri; order Gobiiformes; family Gobiidae; genus Eucyclogobius; species Eucyclogobius newberryi. Next base: position 2,695 of record NW_027316148.1, read on the forward strand.
CGTATCATTGGTACAAGCGTATCGTTTGTACGAGCGAATTGTTGGTACGAGCGTATCGTTGGTACGAGCGAATTGTTGGTACGAGCGTATCGTTATTATGAGCTTATCGTTGGTACGAGCGTATCGTTGGTACGAGCTTATGATTGGTACTAGCGAATCGTTGGTACGAGCGAATATTTTATACGAGCTTAACGTTGGTCCGAGCGTATTGTTGGTATGAGCGTATCGTTTGTACGAGCGAATCGTTGGTCCGAGCGTATCGTTGGTACAAGCGAATTGTTGCTACGAGCGTATCGTTGTTATGAGTTTATCGTTGGTACGAGCGAATCGTTTGTACGAGCGAATCACTGATACGAGCTTATCGTTGGTACGAGCGTATCGTTGGTACGAGCGAATCGTTGGTCCGAGCGTATCGTTGGTACGAGCGTATCGTTGCTACGAGCGTATCGTTGGTACAAGCGTATCGTTTGTACGAGCCTATCGTTTGTACGAGCGAATCGTTTGTCCGAGCGTATCGTTGTTACGAGCGAATATTTGATACGAGCTTATCGTTGGTCCGAGCGTATCGTTGGTATGAGCGTATCGTTTGTACGAGCGAATCGTTGGTACGAGCGTATCGTTGGTACGAGCTTATCGTTGGTACGAGCGAATCATTGGTACGAGCGTATTGTTGGTACGAGCGTATCGTTGGTACGAGCGTATCGTCGGTCCGAGCGTATCGTCGGTCCGAGCGTATCGTCGGTCCGAGCGTATCGTTGGTACCAGCGAATCTTTGGTACGAGCGTATCGTTGGTACGAGCGTATCGTTTGTACGAGCGTATCGTTGGTATGAGCGTATCGTTTGTACGAGCGAATCGTTGGTACGAGCATATCGTTGGTACGAGCGTATCGTTGGTCCGAGTGAATCGTTGGTACGAGCAAATCGTTGGTACGAGCGAATCGTTGGTACGTGCGTATCGTTTGTACGAGCGTATCGTTGGTCCGAGCGTATCGTTGGTACGAGCGTATCGTTTGTACGAGCGTATCGTTGGTCCGAGCGAATCGTCGGACGGAGCATATCGTTGGTCCGAGCGAATCGTTGGTCCGAGCGTATCGTTGGTAAGAGTGTATCGTTGCTACGAGCGTATCGTTGGTACAAGCGTATCGTTTGTACGAGCGAATCGTTTGTCCGAGCGTATCGTTGGTACGAGCGAATATTTGATACGAGCTTATCGTTGGTCCGAGCGTATCGTTGGTATGAGCGTATCGTTTGTACGAGCGTATCGTTGGTACGAGCGTATCGTTGGTACGAGCATATCGTTGGTACGAGCGAATCGTTGGTACAAGCGTATCGTTGGTACGAGCGTATCGTTGGTACGAGCGAATATTTGATACGAGCTTATCGTTGGTCCGAGCGTATCGTTGGTATGAGCGTATCTTTTGTACGAGCGAATCGTTGGTACGAGCGTATCGTTGGTACGAGCGTATCGTTGGTATGAGCATATCGTTGGTACGAGCGTATCGTTGGTACGAGCTTATCATTGGTACGAGCGAATCATTGGTACGAGCGTATCGTTGGTACGAGCGTATCGTCGGTACGAGCGTATCGTCGGTCCGAGCGTATCGTCGGTCCGAGCGTATCGTCGGTCCGAGCGTATCGTTGGTACCAGCGGATCTTTGGTACGAGCGTATCGTTGGTACGAGCGTATCCTTGGTACGAGCGTATCGTTGGTACAAGCGAATCGTCGGACGGAGCGTATCGTTGGTCCGAGCTAATCGTTGGTCCGAGCGTATCGTTGGTACGAGCGAATCGTTGGTACGAGCGAATCGTTGATACGAGCTTATCGTCGGTACGAGCGTATCGTCGGTACGAGCGAATCGTTGGTACGAGCGCATCGTTGGTACGAGCGTATCGTTGGTCCGAGCGTATCGTTGGTCCGAGCGAATCGTTGGTACGAGCGTATCGTTGGTACGAGCGAATCGTTGGTACGAGCGAATCGTTGATACGAGCTTATCGTTTGTACGAGCGAATCGTTGGTCCGAGCGTATCGTTGGTCCGAGCGTATCGTCGGTCCGAGCGTATCGTTGGTCCGAGCGTATCGTTGGTACCAGCGAATCTTTGGTACGAGCGTATCGTTGGTACGAGCGTATCGTTGGTATGAGCGAATCGTTAGTAAGAGCGTATCGTTTGTACGAGCGTATCGTTGGTACGAGCGAATCGTTGGTACGAGCGAATCGTTTGTCCGAGCGTATCGTTTGTACGAGCGAATTGTTCATATGAGCTTATCGTTTGTCCGAGCGTATCGTTGGTATAAGCGTATCGTTTGTACGAGCGAATCGTTGGTACGAGCGTATCGTTGGTACGAGCGTATCGCTGGTCCGGGCGAATCGTTGGTACGAGCGTATCGTTGGTACGAGCGTATCGTTGGTCCGAGCGTATCGTTGGTACGAGCGTATCATTGGTACGAGCGTATCGTTTGTACGAGCGTATCGTTGGTCCGAGCGAATCGTCGGACGGAGCGTATCGTTGGTCCGAGCTAATCGTTGGTCCGAGCGTATCGTTGGTACGAGCGAATCGTTGGTACGAGCGAATCGTTGATACAAGCTTATCGTTGGTACGAGCGTATCGTCGGTACGAGCGAATCGTTGGTACGAGCGCATCGTTGGTACGAGCGTATCGTTGGTCCGAGCGTATCGTTGGTCCGATCGAATCGTTGGTACGAGCGTATCGTTGGTACGAGCGAATCGTTGGTACGAGCGAATCGTTGATACGAGCTTATCGTTTGTACGAGCGAATCGTTGGTACGAGCGTATTGTTGGTACGAGCGTATCGTTGGTACGAGCGAATCGTTTGTACGAGCGAATCACTGATACGAGCTTATCGTTGGTACGAGCGTATCGTTGGTACAAGCGAATCGTTTGTAAGAGCGAATCGTTGATACGAGCTTATCGTTGGTACGAGCGTATCGTTGGTACGAGCGTATCGTTGGTTCGAGCGTATCGTTGGTACAAGCGAATCGTTTGTAAGAGCGAACCACTGATACGAGCTTATCGTTGGTACGAGCGTATCGTTGGTAAAAGCGTATCGTTGGTAAAAGCGAATTGTTGCTACGAGCGTATCGTTGGTACGAGCGTATCGTTGCTACGAGCGTATCATTGGTACAAGCGTATCGTTGGTACGAGCGAATTGTTGGTACGAGCGTATCGTTATTATGAGCTTATCGTTGGTACGAGCGTATCGTTGGTACGAGCTTATCATTGGTACTAGCGAATCGTTGGTACGAGCGAATATTTTATACGAGCTTAACGTTGGTCCGAGCGTATTGTTGGTATGAGCGTATCGTTTGTACGAGCGAATCGTTGGTCCGAGCGTATCGTTGGTACAAGCGAATTGTTGCTACGAGCGTATCGTTGTTATGAGTTTATCGTTGGTACGAGCGAATCGTTTGTACGAGCGAATCACTGATACGAGCTTATCGTTGGTACGAGCGTATCGTTGGTACGAGCGAATCGTTGGTCCGAGCGTATCGTTGGTACGAGCGTATCGTTGCTACGAGCGTATCGTTGGTACAAGCGTATCGTTTGTACGAGCCTATCGTTTGTACGAGCGAATCGTTGGTACGAGCGAATATTTGATACGAGCTTATCGTTGGTCCGAGCGTATCGTTGGTATGAGCGTATCGTTTGTACGAGCGAATCGTTGGTACGAGCGTATCGTTGGTACGAGCTTATCGTTGGTACGAGCGAATCATTGGTACGAGCGTATTGTTGGTACGAGCGTATCGTTGGTACGAGCGTATCGTCGGTCCGAGCGTATCGTCGGTCCGAGCGTATCGTCGGTCCGAGCGTATCGTTGGTACCAGCGAATCTTTGGTACGAGCGTATCGTTGGTACGAGCGTATCGTTTGTACGAGCCTATCGTTGGTATGAGCGTATCGTTTGTACGAGCGAATCGTTGGTACGAGCATATCGTTGGTACGAGCGTATCGTTGGTCCGAGTGAATCGTTGGTACGAGCAAATCGTTGGTACGAGCGAATCGTTGGTACGTGCGTATCGTTTGTACGAGCGTATCGTTGGTCCGAGCGTATCGTTGGTACGAGCGTATCGTTTGTACGAGCGTATCGTTGGTCCGAGCGAATCGTCGGACGGAGCATATCGTTGGTCCGAGCGAATCGTTGGTCCGAGCGTATCGTTGGTAAGAGTGTATCGTTGCTACGAGCGTATCGTTGGTACAAGCGTATCGTTTGTACGAGCGAATCGTTTGTCCGAGCGTATCGTTGGTACGAGCGAATATTTGATACGAGCTTATCGTTGGTCCGAGCGTATCGTTGGTATGAGCGTATCGTTTGTACGAGCGTATCGTTGGTACGAGCGTATCGTTGGTACGAGCATATCGTTGGTACGAGCGAATCGTTGGTACAAGCGTATCGTTGGTACGAGCGTATCGTTGGTACGAGCGAATATTTGATACGAGCTTATCGTTGGTCCGAGCGTATCGTTGGTATGAGCGTATCTTTTGTACGAGCGAATCGTTGGTACGAGCGTATCGTCGGTACGAGCGAATCGTTGGTACGAGCGCATCGTTGGTACGAGCGTATCGTTGGTCCGAGCGTATCGTTGGTCCGAGCGAATCGTTGGTACGAGCGTATCGTTGGTACGAGCGAATCGTTGGTACGAGCGAATCGTTGATACGAGCTTATCGTTTGTACGAGCGAATCGTTGGTCCGAGCGTATCGTTGGTCCGAGCGTATCGTCGGTCCGAGCGTATCGTTGGTCCGAGCGTATCGTTGGTATGAGCGAATCGTTAGTAAGAGCGTATCGTTTGTACGAGCGTATCGTTGGTACGAGCGAATCGTTGGTACGAGCGAATCGTTTGTCCGAGCGTATCGTTTGTACGAGCGAATTGTTCATATGAGCTTATCGTTTGTCCGAGCGTATCGTTGGTATAAGCGTATCGTTTGTACGAGCGAATCGTTGGTACGAGCGTATCGCTGGTCCGGGCGAATCGTTGGTACGAGCGTATCGTTGGTACGAGCGTATCGTTGGTCCGAGCGTATCGTTGGTACGAGCGTATCATTGGTACGAGCGTATCGTTTGTACGAGCGTATCGTTGGTCCGAGCGAATCGTCGGACGGAGCGTATCGTTGGTCCGAGCTAATCGTTGGTCCGAGCGTATCGTTGGTACGAGCGAATCGTTGGTACGAGCGAATCGTTGATACAAGCTTATCGTTGGTACGAGCGTATCGTCGGTACGAGCGAATCGTTGGTACGAGCGCATCGTTGGTACGAGCGTATCGTTGGTCCGAGCGTATCGTTGGTCCGAGCGAATCGTTGGTACGAGCGTATCGTTGGTACGAGCGAATCGTTGGTACGAGCGAATCGTTGATACGAGCTTATCGTTTGTACGAGCGAATCGTTGGTACGAGCGTATTGTTGGTACGAGCGTATCGTTGGTACGGGCGAATCGTTTGTACGAGCGAATCACTGATACGAGCTTATCGTTGGTACGAGCGTATCGTTGGTACAAGCGAATCGTTTGTAAGAGCGAATCGTTGATACGAGCTTATCGTTGGTACGAGCGTATCGTTGGTACGAGCGTATCGTTGGTTCGAGCGTATCGTTGGTACAAGCGAATCGTTTGTAAGAGCGAACCACTGATACGAGCTTATCGTTGGTACGAGCGTATCGTTGGTAAAAGCGTATCGTTGGTAAAAGCGAATTGTTGCTACGAGCGTATCGTTGGTACAAGCGTATCGTTTGTACGAGCCTATCGTTTGTACGAGCGAATCGTTGGTACGAGCGAATCGTTTGTCCGAGCGTATCGTTGGTACGAGCGAATATTTGATACGAGCTTAACGTTGGTCCGAGCGTATCGTCGGTATGAGCTTATCGTTGGTACGAGCGTATCGTTGGTACGAGCGTATCGTTGGTCTGAGCGAATCGTTGGTCCGAGCGAATCGTTGATACGAGCTTATCGTTGGTACGAGCGTATCGTTGGTACGAGCGTATCGTTGGTACGAGCGTATCGTTGGTACGATCTTATCATTGGTACGAGCGAATCGTTGGTACGAGCTTATCGTTGGTACGAGCGTATCGTTGGTACGAGCGTATCGTTGGTACGAGCTTATCATTGGTACGAGCGAATCGTTGGTACGAGCTTATCGTTGGTACGAGCGAATCGTTGGTACGAGCGTATCGTTGGTACGAGCTTATCATTGGTACGAGCGAATCGTTGGTACGAGCTTATCGTTGGTACGAGTGAATATTTGATACGAGCTTAACGTTGGTCCGAGCATATCGTTGGTATGAGCGTATCGTTTGTAAGAGCTAATCACTGATACGAGCATATCGTTGGTACGAGCGTATCTTTGGTACAAGCAAATTGTTGGTACGAGCGTATCATTGGTACGAGCGTATCGTTGGTACGAGCGTATCGTTTGTACGAGCGTATCGTTGGTACGAGCGTATCGTTGGTACGAGCGTATCGTTGGTACAAGCGTATCGTTTGTACGAGCGTATCGTTGGTACGAGCGAATCGTTGGTAAGAGCGAATCGTTGATACAAGCTTATCGTTGGTACGAGCGTATCATTGGTACGAGCGAGTCGTTGGTACGAGCGTATCGCTGGTCCGGGCGAATCGTTGGTACGAGCGTATCGTTGGTACGAGCGTATCGTTGGTCCGAGCGTATCATTGGTACGAGCGTATCATTGGTACGAGCGTATCGTTTGTACGAGCGTATCGTTGGTCCGAGCGAATCGTCGGACGGAGCGTATCGTTGGTCCGAGCTAATCGTTGGTCCGAGCGTATCGTTGGTACGAGCGAATCGTTGGTACGAGCGAATCGTTGATACGAGCTTATCGTTGGTACGAGCGTATCGTCGGTACGAGCGAATCGTTGGTACGAGCGAATCGTTGGTACGAGCGTATCGTTGGTCTGAGCGAATCGTTGGTCCGAGCGAATCGTTGATACGAGCTTATCGTTGGTACGAGCGTATCGTTGGTACGAGCGTATCGTTGGTACGAGCGTATCGTTGGTACGATCTTATCATTGGTACGAGCGAATCGTTGGTACGAGCTTATCGTTGGTACGAGCGTATCGTTGGTACGAGCGTATCGTTGGTACGAGCTTATCATTGGTACGAGCGTATCGTTGGTACGAGCGAATATTTGATACGAGCTTAACGTTGGTCCGAGCATATCGTTGGTATGAGCGTATCGTTTGTACGAGCGAATCGTTGTTATGAGCTTATCGTTGGTACGAGCGAATCGTTTGTAAGAGCTAATCACTGATACGAGCATATCGTTGGTACGAGCGTATCTTTGGTACAAGCAAATTGTTGGTACGAGCGTATCATTGATACGAGCGTATCGTTGGTACGAGCGTATCGTTGGTACGAGCGTATCGTTTGTACGAGCGTATCGTTGGTACGAGCGTATCGTTGGTACGAGCGTATCGTTGGTACAAGCGTATCGTTTGTACGAGCGTATCGTTGGTACGAGCGAATCGTTGGTAAGAGCGAATCGTTGATACAAGCTTATCGTTGGTACGAGCGTATCATTGGTACGAGCGAGTCGTTGGTACGAGCGTATCGTTGGTACGAGCGTATCGTTGGTACGAGCGTATCGTTGGTACGAGCGAATCGTTGGTACGAGCGTATCGTTGGTAAAAGTGAATTGTTGGTACGAACGTATCGTTGGTACGAGCGTATCGGTTTGAGCGTATCGTTGGTACAAGCGTATCGTTTGTACGAGCGTATCGTTGGTACGAGCGTATCGTTGGTACAAGCGTATCGTTTGTACGAGCGTATCGTTGGTACGAGCGAATCGTTGGTAAGAGCGAATCGTTGATACAAGCTTATCGTTGGTACGAGCGTATCGTTGGTACAAGCGTATCGTTGGTACGAGCGAATCGTTGGTACGAGCGAATCGTTGATACGAGCGAGTCGTTGGTACGAGCGTATCGTTGGTACGAGCGTATCGGTTTGAGCGTATCGTTGGTACAAGCGTATTGTTTGTACGAGCCTATCGTTTGTACGAGCGAATCGTTGGTACGAGCGAATCGTTTGTCCGAGCGTATCGTTGGTACGAGCGAATATTTGATACGAGCTTAACGTTGGTCCGAGCGTATCGTTGGTATGAGCGTATCGTTTGTACGAGCAAATTGTTGGTACAAGCGAATTGTTGGTACGAGCGTATCGTTGGTACGAGCGTATCGTTGGTACGAGCGTATCGTTGGTACGAGCGTATCGTTGGTTCGAGCTTATCATTGGTACGAGCGTATCGTTGGTCCTAGCGTATTGTTGGTCCGAGCGAATCGTTGGTACGAGCGTATCGTTGGTACGAGCGTATCGTTGGTACGAGCGTATCGTTGGTACGAGCGTATCGTTGGTTCGAGCTTATCATTGGTACGAGCGTATCGTTGGTCCTAGCGTATTGTTGGTCCGAGCTTAACGTTGGTCCGAGCGTATCGTTGGTATGAGCGTATCGTTTATACGAGCAAATTGTTGGTACGAGCGTATCGTTGGTACGAGCGTATCGTTGGTACGAGCGTATCGTTGGTACGAACTGTGGTGTGCTTTGTGCTAACCGTGGCTAAAGCTTGACTTTCTTCAGGGCAGAGCAGTGTAAAGTGTGGAATCCGTTCTTCGAGCACAATGGAACCAAACACCACTGGCTCCCCCTGCAGCACCCGGACCGTAAGTGCAGGCTGTGCTTTATGTTAATAATATACATTATTCGCACTTTACTCACTTTGACACATTTGGCATTCAGCTGATGAGCGATGTCGTCTCTTCTGCGTTTCCATGGAAATGGGCGCCATGGTGGACATGGGCAGAGTGGTGCATGATGGGACTTTGTGTTCATATGAAGATCAACACAGCGTCTGCGTGCGAGGAGAGTGTGAGGTCCATATGACATTCATCATATCATATTTATTTTCATTTAAAATGTATTTTCAGGTTCAGATTGAAATATTTGAGTTTAAAACTGTGTCTTCAGCACGTGGGCTGTGACGGACAGATCGCCTCGGACAAAACCCAGGATCGATGTGGCGTCTGTGGAGGAGACAACTCCAGCTGTAAAGTCATCAAAGGCAACTTCACCCGGAGCGCACGCAAAAACGGTACGACACTGGAGAAGAACAATGCGACACTGTAGAAAAACGATACGGCACTGTAGAACGATATGACACTGTAGAGGAACGATACGACACTGGAGAACGATACGACACTGTAGAGGAACGATACGACACTGGAGAAGAACAATGCGACACTGTAGAAAAACGATACGGCACTGTAGAACGATATCACACTGTAGAACGATACGACACTGGAGAAGAACGATACGACACTGTAGAACGATACGACACTGGAGAACGATACGACACTGGAGAACGATACGACACTGTAGAGGAACAATGCGACACTGTAGAAGAACGATACGACACTGTAGAGGAACGATACGACACTGTAAAAGAACGATACGACACTGTAGAGGAACGATACGACACTGTAGAACGTTACGACACTGTAGAAGAATAATACGACACTGTAGAATCACTAACCACTAGAGGGCACCCTCACTCTATTTTGTTTTTTTTTAGGTTTCCTGAAAATCCTAGAGATCCCCAAAGGAGCACGCCACCTGCTGGTCCAAGAGTTCAAGTCCACGCCACATGTCCTCGGTACGGCGTTACACCTGGTTCAGACCCAGTTCAGTCCCGGTTCTAATTTTAATTTTTAATTGAAAAAATATATATTAACGTAAAACATAGAACAGACAGAGAACGTGACCAGAGAGCTAAATTCAAAATAAAATAAATGTCAACTAGACAATGATAAAATTAAAACGACATTCACGGCCCAATCAAATCAAAATAAAAAGTAAATTTGGTGAAATTTGTCCATTTTTTAATTAAGTCTGAATGTCTTTTTTCCATTTGTCTGAGGTCTGTCCCTATCTCAGTCCAGTCCTTGATCGTTGGTGAAGTTTGTTTCATCCATTTCTTTGTAATGGTCTTTTTTTCTACTGCCTAAAGTACTTTCCAAAAGTACGTTCCAAAAGTACGTTCCAAAAGTAGGTTCCGAAAGTACGTTCTAAAAGTACTTTCCAAAAGAACTTTCCAAAAGTACATTCTATAGTACATTCTATAGTACATTCTAAAGTACATTCTAAAGTACATTCTAAAGTACATTCTAAAGTACATTGTAAAGTACATTCTAAAGTACATACTAAAGTACATTCTAAAGTACATTCTAAAGTACATTCTAAAGTACATTCTAAAGTGCATTCTAAAGTACTTTCTAATGTACATTCTAAAGTACATTCTAAAGTACATTCTAAAGTGCATTCTAAAGTACTTTCTAAAGTACATTCTAAAGTACATTCTAAAGTACATTCTAAAGTGCATTCTAAAGTACTTTCTAAAGTACATTCTAAAGTACATTCTAAAGTATATTCTAAAGTACATTCTAAAGTACATTCTAAAGTACATTCTAAAGTACATTCTAAAGTACCTTTTTAAGTACGTTCTAAAGTACAGTCTAAAGTACCTTCTATAGTACATTCTAAAGTACATTCTAAAGTATGTTCTAAAGTACATTGTAAAGTACATTCTAAAGTATGTTCTAATGTACATTGTAAAGTACAGTCTAAAGTACATTCTAAAGTACGTTCTAAAGTACAGTCTATAGTACATTCTAAAGTACATTCTAAAGTACGTTCTAAAGTACATTCTAAAGTACATTCTAAAGTACATTCTAAAGTACATTCTAAAGTACATTCTAAAGTACATTCTAAAGTAAAGTCTAAAGTACATTCTAAAGCACATTCTAAAGTACATTGTAAAGTACATTGTAAAGTACATTGTAAAGTAAATTCTAAAGAACATTCTAAAGTACATTCTAAAGTACATTCTAAAGTACAGTCTAAAGTACATTCTAAAGTACAGTCTAAAGTACATTCTAAAGTACATTCTAAAGTACAGTCTAAAGTACATTCTAAAGTACAGTCTAAAGTACATTCTAAAGTACATTGTAAAGTACACTCTAAAGTACATTGTAAAGTACATTGTAAAGTACATTGTAAAGTACACTCTAAAGTACACTCTAAAGTACATTGTAAAGTACATTGTAAAGTACACTCTAAAGTACACTCTAAAGTACATTGTAAAGTACATTGTAAAGTACATTGTAAAGTATCCATGTCTTGTGTCCATGGCAGGAGTTCATAGTAGTATAGTTCAGGGGTAAATGCTGTATCAGAGCGTGGTGAACTTCACTCACATATGTGTGATTGACAGGACAGTCCCAGGTCATGTGACAGTGGTTCACCTCCTGGTGGCGCTGTTTCTACAACAGTTGCATTTGTGAAGAATGAGACCTTTGACCTTTGACCTTTGACCTGGAGTTAGGAAGAAAGTTGTCGTTTCTGACCAAATAAGGGCATGAATGTGGGAGGGGCTCTTCTGGCTCCTCCCACTCTTCATCAGTCAAAACAACATGAGATTCTCTTTCATTTGTTTTTCATATATTTAGTATTTGTCCAGATTAAAAATGGATTTATAGACATTAGATATTGTTCCTCTTGAAAGTTCTGCTTTTTAAGCCTTGATAAACATCTGAGTCAGAGGTTATAAAGGTCGGAGTTTATAAAGGTCGGAGGTTATAAAGGTCGGAGGTTATACAGGTCATGTGATTCTCTTTTACATCTGGTGAAAAACCTTTAGACCTTTTGTCCTCCAGACCTTAAGTCTCAGCTCAGTTCTATTGGTACAAAACCTTTGGTCATAAAACTTTACCAGTTTAAGTTTGTAACATCTGTGTTTAGTTTGTTCTGATCAGCTCCTTCCATGTTGTAAGAACAGATTTGACCCAGGGATTCTTCACTTCCTCCTCATGACTCAAGCGTCTGTCATCTGCAGTAAGAACTGTACAGGAACCTCAGGCATCACATGACTCTCAGTATAAGACCTGTACAGGAACCTCAGGCACCACATGACTCTCAGTATAAGACCTGTACAGGAACCCCCGGCACCACATGACTCTCAGTATAAGACCTGTACAGGAACCCCCGGCACCACATGACTCTCACTATAAGACCATTGAGCACAACATTCTGGACCACACCAGCAACGCTCTCATTTCATCTGGAATAAAGTAATTTCTCACACAAGGAAAACACCGCCTCCTTTATCTTTTGATAATTGTAGAGTCTGGGATCAGGGCTGGTTTGGGATCCAGGAAGCGATGTGCACGATCAATCTTTATTTTCCCAGCTTCTGTTGGAAGTTTGAGATATTTGGGGATCCAGATTCCATATACTTCACCACATCTTCACCCTGAGCATCCTCAGAAATGTCAACAATCCGCAAATTACTTCAGTCCTGCTTCAGTCCTGCTTCAGACCTGCTTCAGACCTGCTTCAGTCCTGCTTCAGTCCTGCTTCAGTACTGCTTCAGACCTGCTTCAGACCTGCTTCAGACCTGCTTCAGTCCTGCTTCAGACCTGCTTCAGTCCTGCTTCAGTCCTGCTTCAGACCTGCTTCAGACCTGCTTCAGTCCTGCTTCAGACCTGCTTCAGTCCTGCTTCAGACCTGCTTCAGACCTGCTTCAGACCTGCTTCAGTCCTGCTTCAGACCTGCTTCAGTCCTGCTTCAGACCTGCTTCAGACCTGCTTCAGACCTGCTTCAGTCCTGCTTCAGACCTGCTTCAGTTTTGCTTCAGACCTGCTTCAGACCTGCTTTAGACCTGCTTCAGACCTGCTTCAGTCCTGCTTCAGACCTGCTTCAGTCCTTCTTCAGACCTGCTTCAGACCTGCTTCAGACCTGCTTCAGTTCTGCTTCAGACCTGCTTCAGACCTGCTTCAGACCTGCTTCAGACCTGCTTCAGTCCTGCTTCAGACCTGCTTCAGTTCTGCTTCAGACCTGCTTCAGACCTGCTTTAGACCTGCTTCAGACCTGCTTCAGTCCTGCTTCAGACCTGCTTCAGTCCTGCTTCAGACCTGCTTCAGACCTGCTTCAGACCTGCTTCAGTTCTGCTTCAGACCTGCTTCAGACCTGCTTTAGACCTGCTTCAGACCTGCTTCAGTCCTGCTTCAGACCTGCTTCAGTCCTGCTTCAGTCCTGCTTCAGACCTGCTTCAGTCCTGCTTCAGTCCTGCTTCAGACCTGCTTCAGACCTGCTTCAGACCTGCTTCAGTCCTGCTTCAGACCTGCTTCAGACCTGCTTCAGTCCTGCTTCAAACCTGCTTCAGTCCTGCTTCAGACCTGCTTCAGTTCTGCTTCAGACCTGCTTCAGACCTGCTTCAGTCCTGCTTCAGACCTGCTTCAGTCCTGCTTCAGACCTGCTTCAGACCTGCTTCAGTCCTGCTTCAGACCTGCTTCAGTCCTGCTTCAGACCTGCTTCAGTCCTGCTTCAGACCTGCTTCAGTCCTGCTTCAGACCTGCTTCAGTCCTGCTTCAGTCCTGCTTCAGACCTGCTTCAGACCTGCTACAGACCTGCTTCAGTCCTGCTTCAGACCTGCTTCAGTCCTGCTTCAGTCCTGCTTCAGACCTGCTTCAGTCCTGCTTCAGTCCTGCTTCAGTCCTGCTTCAGACCTGCTTCAGACCTTCTTCAGTCCTGCTTCAGACCTGCTTCAGACCTGCTTCAGTCCTGCTTCAGTCCTGCTTCAGTCCTGCTTCAGACCTGCTTCAGTCCTGCTTCAGACCTGCTTCAGTCCTGCTTCAGTCCTGCTTCAGTCCTGCTTCAGACCTGCTTCAGACCTGCTTCAGACCTGCTTCAGTCCTGCTTCAGACCTGCTTCAGTCCTGCTTCAGTCCTGCTTCAGACCTGCTTCAGACCTGCTTCAGTCCTGCTTCAGACCTGCTTCAGTCCTGCTTCAGACCTGCTTCAGACCTGCTTCAGACCTGCTTCAGTCCTGCTTCAGACCTGCTTCAGTCCTGCTTCAGACCTGCTTCAGACCTGCTTCAGACCTGCTTCAGTCCTGCTTCAGACCTGCTTCAGTTCTGCTTCAGACCTGCTTCAGACCTGCTTTAGACCTGCTTCAGACCTGCTTCAGTCCTGCTTCAGTCCTGCTTCAGTCCTGCTTCAGACCTGCTTCAGTCCTGCTTTAGACCTGCTTCAGACCTGCTTCCGTCCTGCTTCAGACCTGCTTCAGTTCTGCTTCAGACCTGCTTCAGACCTGCTTCAGACCTGCTTCAGACCTGCTTCAGTCCTGCTTCAGACCTGCTTCAGTTCTGCTTCAGACCTGCTTCAGACCTGCTTTAGACCTGCTTCAGACCTGCTTCAGTCCTGCTTCAGACCTGCTTCAGTCCTGCTTCAGACCTGCTTCAGACCTGCTTCAGACCTGCTTCAGTTCTGCTTCAGACCTGCTTTAGACCTGCTTCAGACCTGCTTCAGTCCTGCTTCAGACCTGCTTCAGTCCTGCTTCAGTCCTGCTTCAGACCTGCTTCAGTCCTGCTTCAGTCCTGCTTCAGACCTGCTTCAGACCTGCTTCAGACCTGCTTCAGTCCTGCTTCAGACCTGCTTCAGACCTGCTTCAGTCCTGCTTCAAACCTGCTTCAGTCCTGCTTCAGTCCTGCTTCAGTCCTGCTTCAGACCTGCTTCAGTCCTGCTTCAGTCCTGCTTCAGACCTGCTTCAGACCTGCTTCAGACCTGCTTCAGTCCTGCTTCAGACCTGCTTCAGACCTGCTTCAGTCCTGCTTCAAACCTGCTTCAGACCTGCTTCAGTCCTGCTTCAGACCTGCTTCAGACCTGCTTCAGTCCTGCTTCAGACCTGCTTCAGTCCTGCTTCAGACCTGCTTCAGTCCTGCTTCAGACCTGCTTCAGTCCTGCTTCAGTCCTGCTTCAGACCTGCTTCAGACCTGCTACAGACCTGCTTCAGTCCTGCTTCAGACCTGCTTCAGTCCTGCTTCAGTCCTGCTTCAGACCTGCTTCAGTCCTGCTTCAGTCCTGCTTCAGTCCTGCTTCAGACCTGCTTCAGACCTTCTTCAGTCCTGCTTCAGACCTGCTTCAGACCTGCTTCAGTCCTGCTTCAGTCCTGCTTCAGTCCTGCTTCAGACCTGCTTCAGTCCTGCTTCAGACCTGCTTCAGTCCTGCTTCAGTCCTGCTTCAGACCTGCTTCAGTCCTGCTTCAGACCTGCTTCAGACCTGCTTCAGTCCTGCTTCAGACCTGCTTCAGACCTGCTTCAGACCTGCTTCAGTCCTGCTTCAGACCTGCTTCAGACCTGCTTCAGACCTGCTTCAGTCCTGCTTCAGACCTGCTTCAGTTCTGCTTCAGACCTGCTTCAGACCTGCTTCAGACCTGCTTCAGACCTGCTTCAGTCCTGCTTCAGTTCTGCTTCAGACCTGCTTCAGTCCTGCTTCAGACCTGCTTCAGTCCTGCTTCAGTTCTGCTTCAGACCGGCTTCAGTCCTGCTTCAGTCCTGCTTCAGTCCTGCTTCAGTCCTGCTTCAGTCCTGCTTCAGACCTGCTTCAGTTCTGCTTCAGACCTGCTTCAGTCCTGCTTCAGACCTGCTTCAGTCCTGCTTCAGACCTGCTTCAGACCTGCTTCAATCCTGCTTCAGACCTGCTTTAGACCTGCTTCAGTCCTGCTTCAGACCTGCTTCAGTCCTGCTTCAGACCTGCTTCAGACCTGGTTTTAAACCTGTTTTTGTCTCCTCTGCAGCGGTGAAGAACATGGACACTGGGTACGTTTTCCTGAACGATGAACACCATCTTCCAGAATCCCGAGGGGTGGTGGAGGGGGGCGTGGCCTGGCAGTATGTAAATGCAGATGGGGTGGAGACTCTGCAGACGTCCGGCCCCCTGAGCTACGGTGTTTTGCTCATGGTAAACACAAATCATTATTCAAACACAAGGTCACACATGTGGCACCAAAATGTCATGTGGGCATTTTTCAACGATTTAAATGTTTTAAATCCCTTTTGAAATAACAATTGACGTCACGGAAACAGACCCAAAAAAAAGCACACATTCTTTGAATGCTCAGTAATACCAGACATAGTGTTTGAAAAAACAAGTGTTCCGGATGGTTAGAACTAACCCCATGACGTTCAGGAGACGTGCCCCAGATGTGACCTCTGACCTCTGACATGATCCACTGCATCTGGTAATGATGAGTTTTCTACTTGGCTTTAGATGTTCTCCATCTCCTTTATTCCCTTTTAAGATATGAGAGGAGTTTTGTTAATAAGAGTTTTTAGTTTTGTTTATAAGAGTTCTTCTATTAAGAGTGTTTTTTTAAACTTCCTATAATTTGTCCTTTTCTTCTGGATCTACTGCAGTATAACAACGAAATGTCCCATGTGTGGACAACATGTCCCATTATTTTATCTGCACCAGATTTAGCTCCTGCTACATTTTGAATGCAGTGAATGAAAGTGTGTGTGTGTCATGTATGTTCATGAACATCATGTGTGTGTCATGTATGTTCATGAACATCATGTGTGTGTCATGTATGTTCATGAACATCGTGTGTGTGTCATGTATGTTCATGAACATCGTGTGTGTGTCATGTATGTTCATGAACATCGTGTGTGTCATGTATGTTCATGAACATCATGTGTGTCATGTATGTTCATGAACATTGTGTGTGTGTCATGTATGTTCATGAACATCATGTGTGTCATGTATGTTCATGAACATCATGTGTGTGTCATGTATGTTCATGAACATCATGTGTGTGTCATGTATGTTCATGAACATCGTGTGTGTGTCATGTATGTTCATGAACATCGTGTGTGTCATGTATGTTCATGAACATCATGTGTGTGTCATGTATGTTCATGAACATCATGTGTGTGTCATGTATGTTCATGAACATCGTGTGTGTGTCATGTATGTTCATGAACATCATGTGTGTGTCATGTATGTTCATGAACATCGTGTGTGTGTCATGTATGTTCATGAACATCGTGTGTGTCATGTATGTTCATGAACATCGTGTGTGTCATGTATGTTCATGAACATCATGTGTGTCATGTATGTTCATGAACATCGTGTGTGTGTCATGTATGTTCATGAACATCATGTGTGTCATGTATGTTCATGAACATCGTGTGTGTGTCATGTATGTTCATGAACATCATGTGTGTCATGTATGTTCATGAACATCGTGTGTGTGTCATGTATGTTCATGAACATCGTGTGTGTGTCATGTATGTTCATGAACATCGTGTGTGTCATGTATGTTCATGAACATCGTGTGTGTGTCATGTATGTTCATGAACATCATGTGTGTCATGTATGTTCATGAACATCGTGTGTGTGTCATGTATGTTCATGAACATCGTGTGTGTGTCATGTATGTTCATGAACATCGTGTGTGTGTCATGTATGTTCATGAACATCATGTGTGTCATGTATGTTCATGAACATCATGTGTGTGTCATGTATGTTCATGAACATCATGTGTGTGTGTGTGTGTGTGTCATGTATGTTCATGAACATCATGTGTGTCATTTATGTTCATGAACATCATGTGTGTGTGTGTGTGTGTGTGTGTGTGTCATGTATGTTCATGAACATCATGTGTGTCATGTATGTTCATGAACATCATGTGTGTGTCATGTATGTTCATGAACATCATGTGTGTGTGTGTGTGTGTGTCATGTATGTTCATGAACATCATGTGTGTCATGTATGTTCATCAACATCATGTGTGTGTGTGTGTGTGTGTGTGTGTGTCATGTATGTTCATGAACATCATGTGTGTGTGTCATGTATGTTCATGAACATCATGTGTGTCATGTATGTTCATGAACATTATGTGTGTGTGTGTGTCATGTATGTTCATGAACATCATGTGTGTGTGTCATGTATGTTCATGAACATCATGTGTGTGTCATGTATGTTCATGAACATTGTGTGTGTGTCATGTATGTTCATGAACATCATGTGTGTGTCATGTATGTTCATGAACATTGTGTGTGTGTCATGTATGTTCATGAACATCATGTGTGTGTGTCATGTATGTTCATGAACATCATGTGTGTGTGTGTCATGTATGTTCATGAACATCATGTGTGTGTCATGTATGTTCATGAACATTGTGTGTGTGTCATGTATGTTCATGAACATCATGTGTGTGTGTCATGTATGTTCATGAACATTGTGTGTGTGTCATGTATGTTCATGAACATCATGTGTGTGTGTCATGTATGTTCATGAACATCATGTGTGTGTCATGTATGTTCATGAACATCGTGTGTGTGTCATGTATGTTCATGAACATCATGTGTGTGTCATGTATGTTCATGAACATCGTGTGTGTGTCATGTATGTTCATGAACATCGTGTGTGTCATGTATGTTCATGAACATTGTGTGTGTGTCATGTATGTTCATGAACATTGTGTGTGTGTCATGTATGTTCATGAACATCATGTGTGTGTGTCATGTATGTTCATGAACATTGTGTGTGTGTCATGTATGTTCATGAACATCATGTGTGTGTGTCATGTATGTTCATGAACATCATGTGTGTGTCATGTATGTTCATGAACATCATTGTGTGTGTGTGTCATGTATGTTCATGAACATCATGTGTGTCATGTATGTTCATCAACCTCATGTGTGTGTGGTGTGTGTGTGTGTGTGTGTCATGTATGTTCATGAGTTATCATCATGTGTTTGTGTCATGTATGTTCATGAACATCAGTGTGTGTGTCATGTATGTTCATGACATTATGTGTTGTGTGTGTCATGTATGTTCATGAACATCATGTGTGTGTCATGTATGTTCATGAACATTGTGTGTGTGTCATGTATGTTCATGAACATCATGTGTGTGTCATGTATGTTCATGAACATTGTGTGTGTGTCATGTATGTTCATGAACATCATGTGTGTGTGTCATGTATGTTCATGAACATCATGTGTGTGTGTGTCATGTATGTTCATGAACATCATGTGTGTGTCATGTATGTTCATGAACATTGTGTGTGTGTCATGTATGTTCATGAACATCATGTGTGTGTGTCATGTATGTTCATGAACATTGTGTGTGTGTCATGTATGTTCATGAACATCATGTGTGTGTGTCATGTATGTTCATGAACATCATGTGTGTGTCATGTATGTTCATGAACATCGTGTGTGTGTCATGTATGTTCATGAACATCATGTGTGTGTCATGTATGTTCATGAACATCGTGTGTGTGTCATGTATGTTCATGAACATCGTGTGTGTCATGTATGTTCATGAACATTGTGTGTGTGTCATGTATGTTCATGAACATTGTGTGTGTGTCATGTATGTTCATGAACATCATGTGTGTGTGTCATGTATGTTCATGAACATTGTGTGTGTGTCATGTATGTTCATGAACATCATGTGTGTGTGTCATGTATGTTCATGAACATCATGTGTGTGTCATGTATGTTCATGAACATTGTGTGTGTGTCATGTATGTTCATGAACATATATTGTCCTCAACACTGAGTGTGGAGTGAAAGAATAATGACATTGTGGCGCTTTGAGAAGCACATTTCAAGTGTAAGTGTCTTTATACTGCCTGTATCAACTTGGAACTAAGCAAATGCAGCAGGTGGCGCCTCCTGCTGGAGAACTGCTGCATGGGGGATGAATTTTCAGCTGAAACACAATATTTAAACCCAACTGAGGCAGAGAGTGGCTTCTCATTTCTGAAACAACCATGTGGAATAATAAATCCCGTGGTCATGGAAAAGATTTCAGTGACTTCCGGGATGATGGTGGCTTAGCGCAGACGTGCCTTGTCTGGCTGCGGTCGTAACCATGGAAATAATCCGTCTTTATTACGAGTTCACCTGGGGAGAGCCAATATGTTCACGTGGGAGCAGACTTATGTTCAGCCTGAACATAAGTCCATGACAGGGACCATGACAGAGACCATGACAGGGACCACGACAGGGACCATGACAGGGACCATGACAGGGACCATGACAGAGACCATGACAGGGACCACGACAGGGACCACAACAGGGACCATGACAGGGACCACAACAGGGACCATGACAGGGACCACGACAGGGACCATGACAGGGACCACAACAGGGACCATGACAGGGACCACAACAGGGACCATGACAGAGACCATGACAGGGACCACGACAGGGACCATGACAGGGACCATGACAGAGACCATGACAGGGACCACGACAGGGACCACAACAGGGACCATGACAGGGACCACAACAGGGACCATGACAGGGACCACGACAGGGACCATGACAGGGACCACAACAGGGACCATGACAGGGACCACAACAGGGACCATGACAGAGACCATGACAGGGACCACGACAGGGACCATGACAGGGACCATGACAGAGACCATGACAGGGACCACGACAGGGACCACAACAGGGACCATGACAGGGACCACAACAGGGACCATGACAGGGACCACGACAGGGACCATGACAGGGACCACAACAGGGACCATGACAGGGACCACAACAGGGACCATGACAGAGACCATGACAGGGACCACGACAGGGACCACAACAGGGACCACAACAGGGACCATGACAGGGACCACAACAGGGACCATGACAGAGACCATGACACGGACCATGACAGGGACAATGACAGGGACCATGACAGGGACCTCACCTTCTTTACTGTAGTGCTGGATCTGATGCAAACCACTCTGAGGGAACCCTTGTGGTGGAGACTGGAACTGACATGTTCAGACCACATGTCTCAAGCTCACAAAGTCCTGGTAAATCTATAAATAACAGCGTTCGTCTCCTTCATGATATCTGGACACAAAGTGAATGTACAGAAAAGTGAAGTTCTCTCTCTCTGGCGCCCCCTCTGTCCTTTAGAAGAATTCACCCATTTAAATGGCAAACGGAATCTCTTCAATATTTAGTTGTGATTCATAAAGAACTATCAACAATCTTAGAAAAAAATATACTTATCTTTTCTTCACTTCTTCAAGAGGAATAATACCTCAATTATATCATTATTAATGTATTAAATATATTAAAAACAAATGAAAGAGAAGCTCATGTTGTTTTGACAGATGAAGAGTGGGAGGAGCCAGAGGAGCCCCTCCCACATTCATGCCCTTATTTGGTCAGAAGCGACCTTTTTTTTTTTTATAACTCCAGGTCAAAGGTCAAAGGTCTCATTCTTCACAAATGCAACTGTTGTAGAAACAGCGCCACCAGGAGGTGAACCACTGTCACATGACCTGGGACTGTCCTGTCAATCACACATATGTGAGTGAAGTTCACCACGCTCTGATACAGCATTTACCCCTGAACTATACTACTATGAACTCCTGCCATGGACACAAGACATGGATACTTTACAATGTACTTTACAATGTACTTTACAATGTACTTTACAATGTACTTTAGAGTGTACTTTACAATGTACTTTACAATGTACTTTACAATGTACTTTAGAGTGTACTTTAGAGTGTACTTTACAATGTACTTTACAATGTACTTTAGACTGTACTTTAGAATGTACTTTACAATGTACTTTACAATGTACTTTAGAGTGTACTTTAGAATGTACTTTAGAATGTACTTTAGAGTGTACTTTACAATGTACTTTAGAATGTACTTTAGAGTGTACTTTACAATGTACTTTAGAATGTACTTTAGAGTGTACTTTACAATGTACTTTACAATGTACTTTACAATGTACTTTAGAGTGTACTTTAGAGTGTACTTTACAATGTACTTTACAATGTACTTTAGAGTGTACTTTAGAATGTACTTTACAATGTACTTTACAATGTACTTTACAATGTACTTTACAATGTACTTTAGAGTGTACTTTAGAGTGTACTTTACAATGTACTTTACAATGTACTTTAGACTGTACTTTAGAATGTACTTTACAATGTACTTTACAATGTACTTTAGAGTGTACTTTAGAATGTACTTTAGAATGTACTTTAGAGTGTACTTTACAATGTACTTTAGAATGTACTTTAGAGTGTACTTTACAATGTACTTTACAATGTACTTTACAATGTACTTTAGAGTGTACTTTAGAGTGTACTTTACAATGTACTTTACAATGTACTTTAGAGTGTACTTTAGAATGTACTTTACAATGTACTTTACAATGTACTTTAGAGTGTACTTTAGAGTGTACTTTACAATGTACTTTACAATGTACTTTAGAGTGTACTTTAGAATGTACTTTACAATGTACTTTACAATGTACTTTAGAGTGTACTTTAGAGTGTACTTTACAATGTACTTTACAATGTACTTTACAATGTACTTTACAATGTACTTTAGAGTGTACTTTAGAGTGTACTTTACAATGTACTTTACAATGTACTTTAGACTGTACTTTAGAATGTACTTTACAATGTACTTTACAATGTACTTTACAACGTACTTTAGACTGTACTTTAGAATGTACTTTACAATGTACTTTACAATGTACTTTACAACGTACTTTAGAACGTACTTTAGAACGTACTTTAAGAACGTACTTTATAGTGTACTTTAGAATGTACTTTAGACTGTACTTTAGAATGTACTTTAGAATGTACTTTAGAATGTACTTTAGAATGTACTTTAGAATGTACTTTCGGAGTGTACTTTCAGAATGTACCTTTGAAATGTACTTTTGGAACATACTTTTAGTGGCAGGAGACAAAGTAATTGACAAAGTGACGGACATAGTAACGGACAAAGTAACGGACATAGTAACGGACAAAGTAACGGACATAGTAACGGACAAAGTAACGGACATAGTAACGGACAAAGTAACTGACAAAGTAACGGACATAGTAACGGACAAAGTAACGGACATAGTAACGGACAAAGTAACGGACATAGTAACGGACAAAGTAACTGACAAAGTAACGGACAAAGTAACGGACAAAGTAACGGACAAAGTAACGGACAAAGTAACGGACATAGTAACGGACAAAGTAACGGACATAGTAACGGACAAAGTAACGGACAAAGTAACGGACAAAGTAACGGACAAAGTAACTGACAAAGTAACTGACAAAGTAACGGACAAAGTAACGGACAAAGTAACGGACAAAGTAACGGACAAAGTAACGGACATAGTAACGGACAAAGTAACGGACATAGTAACGGACAAAGTAACGGACATAGTAACGGACAAAGTAACGGACATAGTAACGGACAAACTAACTGACAAAGTAACGGACAAAGTAACGGACAAAGTAACGGACAAAGTAACGGACAAAGTAACGGACAAAGTAACTGACAAAGTAACGGACAAAGTAACGGACAAAGTAACGGACAAAGTAACGGACATAGTAACGGACAAAGTAACGGACATAGTAACGGACAAAGTAACGGACATAGTAACGGACAAAGTAACGGACAAAGTAACGGACAAAGTAACGGACAAAGTAACGGACATAGTAACGGACAAAGTAACGGACATAGTAACGGACAAAGTAACGGACATAGTAACGGACAAAGTAACGGGCAAAGTAACGGACAAAGTAACGGACAAAGTAACGGACATAGTAACGGACAAAGTAACGGACATAGTAACGGACAAAGTAACGGACAAAGTAACGGACAAAGTAACGGACAAAGTAACGGACATAGTAACGGACAAAGTAACGGACAAAGTAACGGACATAGTAACGGACAAAGTAACGGACAAAGTAACGGACAAAGTAACGGACAAAGTAACGGACATAGTAACGGACAAAGTAACGGACATAGTAACGGACAAAGTAACGGACAAAGTAACGGACAAAGTAACGGACAAAGTAACGGACAAAGTAACGGACAAAGTAACGGACAAAGTAACGGACATAGTAACGGACAAAGTAACGGACATAGTAACGGACAAAGTAACGGACATAGTAACGGACAAAGTAACGGACAAAGTAACGGACAAAGTAACGGACAAAGTAACGGACAAAGTAACGGACATAGTAACGGACAAAGTAACGGATATAGTAACGGACAAAGTAACGGACAAAGTAACGGACAAAGTAACGGACAAAGTAACGGACATAGTAACGGACAAAGTAACGGACATAGTAACGGACAAAGTAACGGACAAAGTAACGGACATAGTAACGGACAAAGTAACGGACATAGTAACTGACGTCAGAAAAACATTCAGACTCAATTTAGAAATGGACTTTGACTCGTTTGAGTCGTGAGTTTCTTTTGTTTTGTCGTTAGTGTCATCTGTAGATTTGTTTTGAATGTATTTCATATTTAATATTGCAGAAGCTCATGGTGAATGTGTGTTGTTGTTGTTGTTATTTACATGTTTCCTTCAGGTTCGCTCTCACGGCGAGGACAAAGTCACAGTGTCGTATAGATACGTCCTGCAGGAGGCGCTGCGCTCAGGTCTGGACTCGAACCTGCTGCTGGAGGACACCATGTTCTTCCAGTGGGCTTTGAAGAGATGGTCCAGCTGCTCCCGCCCATGTGGAGGAGGTAATACTGCAAATACTACTGCAAATACTAATACTACAGCCTATCCCGTGTACAGAGGTACTAATACTACAGCCTATGCCGGGTACAGAGGTACTAATACTACAGCCTATGCCGGGTACAGAGGTACTAATACTACAGCCTATGCCGGGTACAGAGGTACTAATACTACTACTACTAGGACTACTAATGTCATTGTCATTATGTCATTATGTCATTATGTCATTGTCATTATGTCATTATGTCATTATGTCATTATGTCATTATGTCATTATGTCATTGTGTCTTTATGTCATTATCATTATGTCATTATGTCATTGTCATTATTTCATTATGTCATTGTCATTATGTCATTATGTCGCCATGTCATTATGTCCTTATGTCCTTATGTCATGATGTCATGATGTCATGATGTCATGATGTCGTGATGTCGTGATGTCGTGATGTCATTATGTCATTATGTCATTATGTCCTTGTCATTATGTCATTATGTCATTATGTCATTATGTCATTGTGTCTTTATGTCATTATCATTATGTCATTATGTCATTGTCATTATTTCATTATGTCATTGTCATTATGTCATTATGTCGCCATGTCATTATGTCCTTATGTCCTTATGTCATGATGTCATGATGTCATGATGTCATGATGTCGTGATGTCGTGATGTCGTGATGTCATTATGTCATTATGTCATTATGTCCTTGTCATTATGTCATTATGTCATTATGTCAATGTCATTATGTCATAATGTCATTATGTCATTGTCATTATGTCATTGTCATTATGTCATTATGTCATTGTCATTATGTCATTGTCATTATGTTTTATGTCATTATGTCATTATGTCATTATGTCATTATGTCAATAATTATGTCATTGTCATTATGTCATTATGTCATTATCATTATGTCATTGTCATTATGTCATTATGTCATTGTCATTATGTCATTGTCATTATGTTTTATCTCATTATGTCATTATGTCATTATGTCAATAATTATGTCATTGTCATTATGTCATTATGTCATTATCATTATGTCATTATGTCATTATGTCATTATGTCAGTGTGTCATTATGTCATTGTCATTATGTCATTATGTCATTATGTCAATTATGTCATTATGTCATTATGTCATTGTCAATATGTCATTATATCATTGTCATTATGTCATTATGTCATTATGTCATTATGTCATTATGTCATTATGTCATTATGTCGTCATGTCATTATGTCATGGTGTCATGATGTCGTCATGTCATTATGTCATTATGTCGTCATGTCATTATGTCGATCGATTTATGTCATCATGTCGTCATCTCGTCATGACGAGATAACGACATGTCGTAACCACTGCCTCTGGTCATCTTATCCCAGTGTTTGACCCTGGGATAAGATGATCACTGCCTGTGGTCATCTTATCCCAGCACTTCCGGTGTTGTGTGGAGCCACATTCCTGTTCAAATTCATCAACAAAAAGAAACAATCATTTAAAATTAACTTAAAGAGTCTTGTGTTTTTAACGCCTGATGAACAACGTGTCGTTTAGAATGTTCATTTAAAAAAACTGTTAAAACTGTTAAACTGTCGGGCAGTCGGACTGACGAACTGTCGGACTGACAGACTGACGGACTGATGGACTGATGGACTGATGGACTGTCGGACTGACGGACTGACGGACTGACGGACTGACGGACTGTCGGACTGATGGACTGATGGACTGATGGACTGATGGACTGTCGGACTGACGGACTGACGGACTGACGGACTGACGGACTGACGGACTGACGGACTGACGGACTGACGGACTGACGGACTGACGGACTGACGGACTGTCGGACTGTCGGACTGTCGGACTGATGGACTGATGGACTGATGGACTGACGGACTGACGGACTGTCGGACTTTCGGACTGATGGACTGATGGACTGACGGACTGTCGGACTGTCGGACTGTCGGACTGATGGACTGATGGACTGTCGGACTGTCGGACTGTCGGACTGTCGGACTGTCGGACTGACGGACTGACGGACTGTCGGACTGTCGGACTGTCGGACTGTCGGACTGTCGGACTGATGGACTGATGGACTGATGGACTGTCGGACTGATGGACTGATGGACTGATGGACTGATGGTCTGTCGGACTGTCGGACTGATGGACTGATGGACTGATGGTCTGTCGGACTGTCGGACTGATGGACTGATGGACTGATGGTCTGTCGGACTGATGGACTGATGGACTGATGGACTGATGGACTGATGGACTGATGGACTGATGGACTGATGGACTGATGGACTGATGGACTGATGGACTGTCGGACTGATGGACTGATGGACTGATGGACTGATGGACTGATGGACTGTCGGACTGATGGACTGATGGTCTGATGGACTGATGGACTGATGGACTGTCGGACTGTCGGACTGTCGGACTGTCGGACTGATGGACTGATGGACTGTCGGACTGTCGGACTGTCGGACTGATGGACCGATGGACTGTCGGACTGTCGGACTGTCGGACTGATGGACTGATGGACTGTCGGACTGTCGGACTGTCGGACTGATGGAGTGATGGACTGTCGGACTGACGGACTGACGGACTGACGGACTGACGGACTGACGGACTGTCGGACTGACGGACTGACGGACTGACGGACTGTCGGACTGACGGACTGACGGACTGACGGACTGACGGACTGACGGACTGTCGGACTGTCGGACTGTCGGACTGATGGACTGATGGAGTGATGGCCTGTCGGACTGTCGGACTGATGGAGTGATGGAGTGATGGACTGTCGGACTGTCGGACTGTTGGACTGATGGACTGATGGACTGTCGGACTGTCGGACTGTCGGACTGTCGGACTGATGGACTGTCGGACTGTCGGACTGTCGGACTGTCGGACTGATGGACTGTCGGACTGTCGGACTGTCGGACTGTCGGACTGATGGACTGATGGACTGTCGGACTTTCGGACTGTCGGACTGATGGACTGATGGACCGTTGGACTGTTGGACTGTTGGACTGTTGGATGATTGATAACATGTTGTTGCATTTGAAATCAAATCAGTTTTTAATTGTAATGGACCAGAGAAGAAACTGCTTTCAACTAAAAGATCCATTTAAATACACAAATAAACTAATACTACTGTGAATACGTCACAAAGGCGCTCGTACAGCTGGCAGCCTGGTGTAAACGCTCCGCTCTTTTCTCACACTTTTTTCACACTTACTGTGCTTTATCTTCTATATTTTGTAAATATTTGTTTCTATTTTACTGTACGATAGGGACACGTGCTGGGATCGTTTTTAATTCAACTGTTTTTGACTTTTTTCGGCTGGCTATTGAGTGTTTTTCGTCGTGTCGTCGTGATGTGAACTAGCGCCGAGCCCCCCCGGCCCCCCCGCGCCCCTCGGCCGGTGCGTGTTTACACAAAGGAGGATCTAATGAAACTGCGGAGAACCGTCGTCTTACCCGGAGATCGTCACGTTATCCCGGGGGACATCCTAAGGAAAACACAGAGAAGCAGACGGGCTGGACGTAAACTCCGAGAGAAGAGAGGAGGAAACAGGAAGCCGGTTCCCGCCGTAGTCATGGGTAACGTGAGTCCCTTCAAAATAAAATGACGGAAATAGCGAGCCTCATACGGTCCCAGAGGATTTATAGGGACAGCAGCGTCTTGATTTTCACAGACCTGGTTAATAGCAGAAATGCCAGACTCTATTGTAGGTTTGGACAATTTTCATCTGCTGCGGGCGACAGAACGAGAGAATGCGGAAAGAAAAGAGGTGGAGGTCTGAAGAAGAGAGGTGGAGGTCTGGCTGTTTATGTGAACACGAGCTGGTGTAAACCCGAACACTGCACAGTGAAGCAGCAGCTATGTAACAGGGATATTGAACTATTGGCTATTGGCATGAGGCCATATTATCTGGAGTTCTCACATGTGATTTTGATCACAGTCTATGTGGCCCCGTCTGCCAATGCTGAATATGCTTGTGAAACACTGCTCTCCTGCACTTGTAGGCTGCAAACACAGCACCCACAGGCTCTCTTCCTCGTCTCGGGTGACTTTAACCACGCTTCTCCCTCTTCTGTTCTACCAACATACACCCAGTATGTCTCCTGTCCCACCAGAAACAATAGAACATTGGACTTGTTTGCCAACACCAAAGAGGCTTATTCTTCTTCCCCCCTCCCTCCCCTGGGCAGCTCGGACCACACCCTTGTACACCTGAGGCCTGTGGTGCCGCGTGTGGTGAGGAGATGATCTGCTGAGAGCGAGGAGAATCTGAAGGACTGTTTCAGCACCACTGTCTGGACTAAGCTCTATGGCCCACATGGAAAGGACATCAACACCATCACAGAGCATCAGGACATCAGCACCATCACAGAGCATCAGGACATCAACACCATCACAGAGCATCAGGACATCAGCACCATCACAGAGCATCAGGACATCAGCACGATCACAGAGCATCAGGACTACATCAACTGATGGACTGATGGACTGATGGACTGATGGACTGTCGGACTTTCGGACTGATGGACTGATGGACTGACGGACTGTTGGACTGTCGGACTGTCGGACTGTCGGACTGATGGAGTGATGGACTGTCGGACTGTCGGACTGTCGGACTGATGGACTGATGGACTGATGGACTGTCGGACTGTCGGACTGATGGACTGATGGAGTGATGGCCTGTCGGACTGTCGGACTGATGGAGTGATGGAGTGATGGACTGTCGGACTGTCGGACTGTTGGACTGATGGACTGATGGACTGTCGGACTGTCGGACTGTCGGACTGTCGGACTGATGGACTGTCGGACTGTCGGACTGTCGGACTGTCGGAATGTCGGACTGTCGGACTGTCGGACTGTCGGACTGATGGACTGATGGACTGTCGGACTGTCGGACTGTCGGACTGTCGGACTGTCGGACTGTCGGACTGTTGGACTGATGGACTGATGGACTGTCGGACTGATGGACTGATGGACTGTCGGACTGTCGGACTGTCGGACTGACGGACTGACGGACTGACGGACTGTCGGACTGTCGGACTGTCGGACTGTCGGACTGATGGACTGATGGACTGTCGGACTGTCGGACTGTCGGACTGTCGGACTGTCGGACTGATGGACTGATGGACTGATGGACTGATGGACCGATGGACTGTCGGACTGTCGGACTGATGGAGTGATGGAGTGATGGACTGATGGACTGTCGGACTGTCGGACTGATGGACTGTCGGACTGATGGACTGTCGGACTGTCGGACTGTCGGACTGATGGAGTGATGGAGTGATGGACTGATGGACTGATGGACTGTCGGACTGTCGGACTGATGGAGTGATGGACTGTCGGACTGTCGGACTGTCGGACTGATGGACTGATGGACTGATGGACTGTCGGACTGTCGGACTGACGGACTGACGGACTGATGGACTGATGGACTGTCGGACTGTCGGACTGTCGGACTGATGGACTGATGGACTGATGGACTGATGGACTGTCGGACTGATGGACTGATGGTCTGTCGGACTGTCGGACTGTCGGACTGATGGACTGATGGACTGTCGGACTGTCGGACGGTCGGAATGTCGGACTGTCGGACTGTCGGACTGTCGGACTGATGGACTGATGGACTGTCGGACTGTCGGACTGTCGGACTGATGGACTGTCGGACTGTCGGACTGTCGGACTGTCGGACTGATGGACTGATGGACTGATGGACTGTCGGACTGATGGACTGATGGACTGTCGGACTGTCGGACTGTCGGACTGACGGACTGACGGACTGACGGACTGTCGGACTGTCGGACTGTCGGACTGTCGGACTGATGGACTGATGGACTGTCGGACTGTCGGACTGTCGGACTGTCGGACTGTCGGACAGATGGACTGATGGACTGATGGACTGATGGACCGATGGACTGTCGGACTGTCGGACTGATGGAGTGATGGAGTGATGGACTGATGGACTGTCGGACTGTCGGACTGATGGAGTGATGGACTGTCGGACTGTCGGACTGTCGGACTGATGGACTGTCGGACTGTCGGACTGTCGGACTGATGAACTGATCGACCGTCGGACTTTCGGACTGTCGGACTGATGGACTGATGGACTGTCGGACTGTCGGACTGATGGAGTGATGGACTGTCGGACTGTCGGACTGATGGACTGATGGACTGTCGGACTGTCGGACTGTCGGACTGATGGACTGATGGACTGTCGGACTTTCGGACTGTTGGACTAATGGACTGATGGACTGTCGGACTGACGGACTGACGGACTGACGGACTGACGGACTGACGGACTGTCGGACTGTCGGACTGATGGACTGATGGACTGATGGACTGTCGGACTGTCGGACTGATGGACTGATGGACTGATGGACCGATGGACTGTCGGACTGTCGGACTGTCGGACTGTCGGACTGATGGAGTGATGGACTGTCGGACTGTCGGACTGATGGAGTGATGGACTGATGGACCGATGGACTGTCGGACTGTCGGACTGATGGAGTGATGGACTGTCGGACTGTTGGACTGTCGGACTGTCGGACTGTTGGACTGTCGGACTGTCGGACTGTCGGACTGATGGACTGATGGACTGATAACTGTCGGACTGTCGGACTGTCGGACTGTCGGACTGATGGACTGATGGACTGTCGGACTGTCGGACTGATGGACCGTTGGACTGTTGGACTGTTGGACTGTTGGATGATTGATAACATGTTGTTGCATTTGAAATCAAATCAGTTTTTAATTGTAATGGACCAGAGAAGAAACTGCTTTCAACTAAAAGATCCATTTAAATACACAAATAAACTAATACTACTGTGAATACGTCACAAAGGCGCTCGTACAGCTGGCAGCCTGGTGTAAACGCTCCGCTCTTTTCTCACACTTTTTTCACACTTACTGTGCTTTATCTTCTATATTTTGTAAATATTTGTTTCTATTTTACTGTACGATAGGGACACGTGCTGGGATCGTTTTTAATTCAACTGTTTTTGACTTTTTTCGGCTGGCTATTGAGTGTTTTTCGTTGTGTCGTCGTGATGTGAACTAGCGCCGAGCCCCCCCGGCCCCCCCACGCCCCTCGGCCGGTGCGTGTTTACACAAAGGAGGATCTAATGAAACTGCGGAGAACCGTCGTCTCACCCGGAGATCGTCACGTTATCCCGGGGGACATCCTAAGGAAAACACAGAGAAGCAGACGGGCTGGACGTAAACTCCGAGAGAAGAGAGGAGGAAACAGGAAGCCGGTTCCCGCCGTAGTCATGGGTAACGTGAGTCCCTTCAAAATAAAATGACGGAAATAGCGAGCCTCATACGGTCCCAGAGGATTTATAGGGACAGCAGCGTCTTGATTTTCACAGACCTGGTTAATAGCAGAAATGCCAGACTCTATTGTAGGTTTGGACAATTTTCATCTGCTGCGGGCGACAGAACGAGAGAATGCGGAAAGAAAAGAGGTGGAGGTCTGAAGAAGAGAGGTGGAGGTCTGGCTGTTTATGTGAACACGAGCTGGTGTAAACCCGAACACTGCACAGTGAAGCAGCAGCTATGTAACAGGGATATTGAACTATTGGCTATTGGCATGAGGCCATATTATCTGGAGTTCTCACATGTGATTTTGATCACAGTCTATGTGGCCCCGTCTGCCAATGCTGAATATGCTTGTGAAACACTGCTCTCCTGCACTTGTAGGCTGCAAACACAGCACCCACAGGCTCTCTTCCTCGTCTCGGGTGACTTTAACCACGCTTCTCCCTCTTCTGTTCTACCAACATACACCCAGTATGTCTCCTGTCCCACCAGAAACAATAGAACATTGGACTTGTTTGCCAACACCAAAGAGGCTTATTCTTCTTCCCCCCTCCCTCCCCTGGGCAGCTCGGACCACACCCTTGTACACCTGAGGCCTGTGGTGCCGCGTGTGGTGAGGAGATGATCTGCTGAGAGCGAGGAGAATCTGAAGGACTGTTTCAGCACCACTGTCTGGACTAAGCTCTATGGCCCACATGGAAAGGACATCAACACCATCACAGAGCATCAGGACATCAGCACCATCACAGAGCATCAGGACATCAACACCATCACAGAGCATCAGGACATCAGCACCATCACAGAGCATCAGGACATCAGCACGATCACAGAGCATCAGGACTACATCAACTGATGGACTGATGGACTGATGGACTGATGGACTGTCGGACTTTCGGACTGATGGACTGATGGACTGACGGACTGTTGGACTGTCGGACTGTCGGACTGTCGGACTGATGGAGTGATGGACTGTCGGACTGTCGGACTGTCGGACTGATGGACTGATGGACTGATGGACTGTCGGACTGTCGGACTGATGGACTGATGGAGTGATGGCCTGTCGGACTGTCGGACTGATGGAGTGATGGAGTGATGGACTGTCGGACTGTCGGACTGTTGGACTGATGGACTGATGGACTGTCGGACTGTCGGACTGTCGGACTGTCGGACTGATGGACTGTCGGACTGTCGGACTGTCGGACTGTCGGAATGTCGGACTGTCGGACTGTCGGACTGTCGGACTGATGGACTGATGGACTGTCGGACTGTCGGACTGTCGGACTGTCGGACTGTCGGACTGTCGGACTGTTGGACTGATGGACTGATGGACTGTCGGACTGATGGACTGATGGACTGTCGGACTGTCGGACTGTCGGACTGACGGACTGACGGACTGACGGACTGTCGGACTGTCGGACTGTCGGACTGTCGGACTGATGGACTGATGGACTGTCGGACTGTCGGACTGTCGGACTGTCGGACTGTCGGACTGATGGACTGATGGACTGATGGACTGATGGACCGATGGACTGTCGGACTGTCGGACTGATGGAGTGATGGAGTGATGGACTGATGGACTGTCGGACTGTCGGACTGATGGACTGTCGGACTGATGGACTGTCGGACTGTCGGACTGTCGGACTGATGGAGTGATGGAGTGATGGACTGATGGACTGATGGACTGTCGGACTGTCGGACTGATGGAGTGATGGACTGTCGGACTGTCGGACTGTCGGACTGATGGACTGATGGACTGATGGACTGTCGGACTGTCGGACTGACGGACTGACGGACTGATGGACTGATGGACTGTCGGACTGTCGGACTGTCGGACTGATGGACTGATGGACTGATGGACTGATGGACTGTCGGACTGATGGACTGATGGTCTGTCGGACTGTCGGACTGTCGGACTGATGGACTGATGGACTGTCGGACTGTCGGACGGTCGGAATGTCGGACTGTCGGACTGTCGGACTGTCGGACTGATGGACTGATGGACTGTCGGACTGTCGGACTGTCGGACTGATGGACTGTCGGACTGTCGGACTGTCGGACTGTCGGACTGATGGACTGATGGACTGATGGACTGTCGGACTGATGGACTGATGGACTGTCGGACTGTCGGACTGTCGGACTGACGGACTGACGGACTGACGGACTGTCGGACTGTCGGACTGTCGGACTGTCGGACTGATGGACTGATGGACTGTCGGACTGTCGGACTGTCGGACTGTCGGACTGTCGGACAGATGGACTGATGGACTGATGGACTGATGGACCGATGGACTGTCGGACTGTCGGACTGATGGAGTGATGGAGTGATGGACTGATGGACTGTCGGACTGTCGGACTGATGGAGTGATGGACTGTCGGACTGTCGGACTGTCGGACTGATGGACTGTCGGACTGTCGGACTGTCGGACTGATGAACTGATCGACCGTCGGACTTTCGGACTGTCGGACTGATGGACTGATGGACTGTCGGACTGTCGGACTGATGGAGTGATGGACTGTCGGACTGTCGGACTGATGGACTGATGGACTGTCGGACTGTCGGACTGTCGGACTGATGGACTGATGGACTGTCGGACTTTCGGACTGTTGGACTAATGGACTGATGGACTGTCGGACTGACGGACTGACGGACTGACGGACTGACGGACTGACGGACTGTCGGACTGTCGGACTGATGGACTGATGGACTGATGGACTGTCGGACTGTCGGACTGATGGACTGATGGACTGATGGACCGATGGACTGTCGGACTGTCGGACTGTCGGACTGTCGGACTGATGGAGTGATGGACTGTCGGACTGTCGGACTGATGGAGTGATGGACTGATGGACCGATGGACTGTCGGACTGTCGGACTGATGGAGTGATGGACTGTCGGACTGTTGGACTGTCGGACTGTCGGACTGTTGGACTGTCGGACTGTCGGACTGTCGGACTGATGGACTGATGGACTGATAACTGTCGGACTGTCGGACTGTCGGACTGTCGGACTGATGGACTGATGGACTGTCGGACTGTCGGACTGATGGACCGTTGGACTGTTGGACTGTTGGACTGATGGACTGATGGACTGTCGGACTGTCGGACTGATGGACTGTCGGACTGTCGGACTGATGGACCGTTGGACTGTTGGACTGTTGGACTGTTGGATGATTGATAACATGTTGTTGCATTTGAAATCAAATCAGTTTTTAATTGTAATGGACCAGAGAAGAAACTGCTTTCAACTAAAAGATCCATTTAAATACACAAATAAACTAATACTACTGTGAATACGTCACAAAGGCGCTCGTACAGCTGGCAGCCTGGTGTAAACGCTCCGCTCTTTTCTCACACTTTTTTCACACTTACTGTGCTTTATCTTCTATATTTTGTAAATATTTGTTTCTATTTTACTGTACGATAGGGACACGTGCTGGGATCGTTTTTAATTCAACTGTTTTTGACTTTTTTCGGCTGGCTATTGAGTGTTTTTCGTTGTGTCGTCGTGATGTGAACTAGCGCCGAGCCCCCCCGGCCCCCCCACGCCCCTCGGCCGGTGCGTGTTTACACAAAGGAGGATCTAATGAAACTGCGGAGAACCGTCGTCTCACCCGGAGATCGTCACGTTATCCCGGGGGACATCCTAAGGAAAACACAGAGAAGCAGACGGGCTGGACGTAAACTCCGAGAGAAGAGAGGAGGAAACAGGAAGCCGGTTCCCGCCGTAGTCATGGGTAACGTGAGTCCCTTCAAAATAAAATGACGGAAATAGCGAGCCTCATACGGTCCCAGAGGATTTATAGGGACAGCAGCGTCTTGATTTTCACAGACCTGGTTAATAGCAGAAATGCCAGACTCTATTGTAGGTTTGGACAATTTTCATCTGCTGCGGGCGACAGAACGAGAGAATGCGGAAAGAAAAGAGGTGGAGGTCCAAAGAAGAGAGGTGGAGGTCTGAAGAAGAGAGGTGGAGGTCTGAAGAGAGGTGGAGGTCTGGCTGTGTATGTGAACACGAGCTGGTGTAAACCCGAACACTGCACAGTGAAGCAGCAGCTATGTAACAGGGATATTGAACTATTGGCTATTGGCATGAGGCCATATTATCTGGAGTTCTCACATGTGATTTTGATCACAGTCTATGTGGCCCCGTCTGCCAATGCTGAAGATGCTTGTGAAACACTGCTCTCCTGCACTTGTAGGCTGCAAACACAGCACCCACAGGCTCTCTTCCTCATCTCTGGTGACTTTAACCACGCTTCTCCCTCTTCTGTTCTACCAACATACACCCAGTATGTCTCCTGTCCCACCAGAAACAATAGAACATTGGACTTGTTTGCCAACACCAAAGAGGCTTATTCTTCTTCCCCCCTCCCTCCCCTGGGCAGCTCGGACCACACCCTTGTGCACCTGAGGCCTGTGGTGCCCCGTGTGGTGAAGAGATGGTCTGCTGAGAGCGAGGAGGCTCTGAGGGACTGTTTCAGCACCACTGTCTCGACTGAGCTCTATGGCCCACATGGGAAGGACATCAACACCATCACAGAGCATCAGGACATCAGCACCATCACAGAGCATCAGGACATCAGCACCATCACAGAGCATCAGGACATCAACACCATCACAGAGCATCAGGACATCAGCACCATCACAGAGCATCAGGACATAGGCACCATCACAGAGCATCAGGACTACATCAACTTCTGTTTTGAGAACATTGTTCCCTCCCGGACGGTGTTTTCCAAACAACAAGCCGTGGATTAACCGTGACCTGAAGGCTCTGCTGAAGGAGAAGAAGAGCCTTCAGGTCAGGGAACAAGGAGGAGCTGAGGACTGTGCAGAAGGAGCTGAGGAGGAAGATCAGGAGGAGGCTACAAGAGGAGGAGCAGCTGCAGCAGGAGAACATTCAGGGAGTGGGAGGAGCCTGAAAACCATCTCGGGCTTCGAAATCCCCCCTGCCCAGACATAGGGGGATCTACAGTGGGTGAATGATTTAAATACTCACTTCTTGAGATTTGATCGGTCACCCGCCCCTCCCCCTGCACAGCTGCATGCTCCCTCTTTCACAGCTGGACAATGCCCTGCATCTGTTCCCCTTCACACCTCTGCCCCGGACCATCAGCTCCCCACTTCGCCTGGACTCACCCGTCCCCCCAGCACACAGTCCCCCTGCCAACCACTTACTGTCACAGCAGCACAGGTGAGGAGTGAGCTGAAGAGGATTAAAGTGAGGAAGGAGCAGTACCTGAGGCATCAGCCCCAGCTCCTTAAGTCCTGCGCAGATGAACTGTGTGGAGTTATGGAGCATGTCTTCAACATGAGCCTGAAGCTGAGGGTGGTACCACAGGTCTGAAGACCTCCTGTCTGGTACCTGTGCCCAAGACACCGCGCCCCGAAGACCTCAACAGCTTCAGGCCGGTGGCTCTCACGTCCTGATGAAGACACTGGAGCTGGTCCTGGACCACCTCCGCTCCACCGTGAGCTCAGCCATGGACCCGCTGCAGTTTGTATATCGTCCTGGCATCAGAGTGGAGGATGCCGTCATCTCCTGCTGCACCGCTCTCTCTCTCACCTGGAGAAGCCTGGCAGCTCTATGAGGATCCTGTTCTTTCATCTCTCCAGCGCCTTCAACACCATCAGCTCCTGAGGGACAAACTGGAGACGGCTGGTGTGGAGTACGACCTGCAGAGTGGATCCTGGACTACCTCACGGACCGACCCCAGTTTGTGAGAGCACGGGACTGTGTGTCTGACACTCGGACCTGCAGTGTGGGGGACCTGCAGTGTGGAGGACCTGCAGTGTGGGGGACCTGCAGTGTGGGGGACCTGCAGTGTGGGGGCGCCCCAGGACACTGTCCTCGCGCCCTTTCTCTTCACCCTTTACACTGTAGACTTCAGACACGACACGGACAGCTGTGTCCTGCAGAAGTTCTCTGACCACTCTGCCATCATCGGACTCATCACGGACGATGATGATGTGGAGGACAGAGGACTGGAGCACAAAGTCATCAAGAAGTCCAGCTCCGTCCTGGGCTGTGCTCTGGACTCGGTGCAGGAGGAGCTGGACCATGAGTGTCACCCCCGGCAGGACACTCTGTCCCCTGCAGGACACTCTGTCCCCTGCAGGACACTCTGTCCCCTGCAGGACACTCTGTCCTCTCTGGAGAGCAGCTTCAGTGAGAGAATGATCCACCCTCGATGTGTGAAGGAGAGGTTTCGTAGGTCTTTCCTTCTGCTGCTGTCAGACTTTATAACAAACACTGTTAGTCCTGAACACTCACAATACTGACCTAACCTAATACTGATGTGCAATTCTGTCATATGTGCAATTACTGTCGTGATTCATGTGCAATGGTATTTATGTATTTATGTATTTATTTATTTGTATCTTTATTATTTTCCCCTCCATCCCTTGTTGTGAAATGGGAGTTTTGTTTGTTTGTTTGTAGGCAAACAGTGTTTGTTTGTTTGTAGGTAAACAGTGTTTGTTTGTTTGTTTGTTTGTAGGTAAACACTGTTTGTTTGTAGGTAAACAGTGTTTGTTTGTTTGTTTGTTTGTAGGTAAACACTGTTTGTTTGTAGGTAAACAGTGTTTCTTTGTTTGTTTGCTTGTAGGTAAACAGTGTTTGTTTGTTTGTTTGTAGGTTAGCAGTATTTGTTTGTTTGTTTGTTTTTAGGTTAACCGTATTTGTTTGTTTATAGGTAAACAGTGTCTGTTTGTTTGTAGGTAAACAGTATTTGTTTGTTTGTAGGTAAACACTGTTTGTTTGTAGGTAAACAGTGTTTCTTTGTTTTTTTGTTTTTTGTTTGTTTGTTAGTAGGTAAACAGTGTTTGTTTGTTTGTTTGTTTGTTTGTAGGTAAACAGTATTTGTTTGTTTTTTTGTTTTTTTGT
Source organism: Eucyclogobius newberryi (assembly GCF_026437365.1). Classification (NCBI taxonomy): domain Eukaryota; kingdom Metazoa; phylum Chordata; class Actinopteri; order Gobiiformes; family Gobiidae; genus Eucyclogobius; species Eucyclogobius newberryi. The sequence goes on from NW_027316148.1 coordinate 41,301, forward strand.
TTGTTTTTAGGTAAACAGTATTTGTTTGTTTGTAGGTAAACCGTATTTGTTTGTTTGTTTGTAGGGAAACAGTGTTTGTTTGTTTGTTTTTTAGGTAAACAGTATTTGTTTGTTTGTAGGTTAACCGTGTTTGTTTGTTTGTTTGTTTGTTTGAAGGTAAACAGTGTTTTTTTGTTTGTAGGTAAACACTGTTTGTTTGTAGGTAAACACTGTTTCATTGTTTGTTTGTTTGTTTGTTTGTTTGTTTGTTTGTAGGTAACCAGTATTTGTTTGTTTGTTTGTTTGTTTTTTGTAGGTAAACAGTGCTTATTTGTTTGTAGGCAAACAGTGTTTGTTTGTTTGTTTGTTTGTTTGTAGGTAAACACTGTTTGTTTGTAGGTAAACACTGTTTGTTTGTAGGTAAACACTGTTTGTTTGTTTGTTTGTTTGTTTGTTTGTAGGTAAACAGTGTTTGTTTGTTTGTAGGTAAACAGTGTTTGTTTGTTTGTAGGTAAACAGTGTTTGTTTATTTGTTTGTTTGTAGGTAAACAGTGTTTGTTTGTTTGTTTGTAGGCAAACAGTATTTGTTTGTTTGTTTGTTTGTTTGTTTGTAGGTAAACAGTGTTTGTTTGTTGGTTTGTTTGTTTGTTTGTAGGTAAACAGTATTTGTCTGTAGGTAAACAGTGTTTATTTGTTTGTTTGTAGGTAAACAGTGTTTGTTTGTTTGTTTGTTTGTTTGTAGGTAAACAGTGTTTGTTTGTTTGTTTGTTTGTTTATAGGTAAACACTGTTTGTTTGTAGGTCAACAGTGTTTGTTTGTTTGTTTCAAGGTAAACAGTGTTTGTTTGTAGGTAAACAGTATTTGTTTGTTCGTAGGTAAACAGTGTTTGTTTGTTTGTTTGTAGGTAAACAGTATTTGTTTGTTTGTTTGTAAGTAAACAGTGTTTGTTTGTTTATTTGTTTGTTTGTTTGTTTGTTTGTAGGTAAACAGTGTTTGTTTGTTTTTTAGGTAAACAGTATTTGTTTGTTTGTAGGTAAACAGTGTTTGTTTGTTTGTTTGTTTGTTTGTAAACACTGTTTGTTTGTAGGTAAACAGTGTTTCTTTGTTTTTTTGTTTGTTTGTTTGTTTGTTTGTAGGTAAGAAGTGTTTGTTTGTTTGTTTGTTTGTAGGTAAACAGTATTTGTTTGTTTGTAGGTAAACAGTATGTGTTTGTAGGTAAACAGTGTTTGTTTGTAGGTAAACAGTGTTTGTTTGTTTGTTGGTAAACAGTGTTTTTTTGTTTTTTTGTAGGTAAACAGTGTTTGTTTGTTTGTTTGTTTGTTTGTTTGTTTGTTTGTTTGTAGGTAAACACTGTTTGTTTGTAGGCAAACAGTGTTTGTTTGTTTGTTTGTAGGTAAACAGTGTTTGTTTGTTTGTTTGTTTGTAGGTAAACAGTGTTTGTTTGTTTGTTTGTAGGTAAACAGTTTTTGTTTGTTTGTTTGTAGGTAAACAGTGTTTGTTTGTTTGTTTGTAGGTAAACAGTTTTTGTTTGTTTGTTTGTAGGTAAACACTGTTTGTTTGTTTGTAGGTAAACAGTATTTGTTTGTTTGTTTGTAAGTAAACAATGTTTGTTCGTTTGTTTGTAGGTAAACAGTATTTCTTTGTTTGTCTGTAAGTAAACAGTGTTTGTTTGTTTGTTTGTTTGTTTGTTTGATTGTTTGTTTGTAGGTAAACAGTGTTTGTTTGTTTGTAGGTAAACAGTGTTTGTTTGTTTGTTTGTTTGTAGGTAAACAGTATTTGTTTGTTTGTAGGTAAACAGTATGTGTTTGTAGGTAAACAGTGTTTGTTTGTAGGTAAACAGTGTTTGTTTGTTTGTTGGTAAACAGTGTTTTTTTGTTTTTTTGTAGGTAAACAGTGTTTGTTTGTTTGTTTGTTTGTTTGTTTGTTTGTTTGTAGGTAAACACTGTTTGTTTGTAGGCAAACAGTGTTTGTTTGTTTGTTTGTAGGTAAACAGTGTTTGTTTGTTTGTTTGTTTGTAGGTAAACAGTGTTTGTTTGTTTGTAGGTAAACAGTTTTTGTTTGTTTGTTTGTAGGTAAACAGTGTTTGTTTGTTTGTTTGTAGGTAAACAGTTTTTGTTTGTTTGTTTGTAGGTAAACACTGTTTGTTTGTTTGTAGGTAAACAGTATTTGTTTGTTTGTTTGTAAGTAAACAATGTTTGTTCGTTTGTTTGTAGGTAAACAGTATTTGTTTGTCTGTAAGTAAACAGTGTTTGTTTGTTTGTTTGTTTGATTGTTTGTTTGTAGGTAAACAGTGTTTGTTTGTTTGTAGGTAAACAGTATTTGTTTGTTTGTTTGTAAGTAAACAATGTTTGTTCGTTTGTTTGTAGGTAAACAGTATTTGTTTGTCTGTAAGTAAACAGTGTTTGTTTGTTTGTTTGTTTGATTGTTTGTTTGTAGGTAAACAGTGTTTGTTTGTTTGTAGGTAAACAGTATTTGTTTGTTTGTTTGTAAGTAAACAATGTTTGTTCGTTTGTTTGTAGGTAAACAGTATTTCTTTGTTTGTCTGTAAGTAAACAGTGTTTGTTTGTTTGTTTGTTTGTTTGATTGTTTGTTTGTAGGTAAACAGTATTTGTTTGTTTGTTTGTAAGTAAACAATGTTTGTTCGTTTGTTTGTAGGTAAACAGTATTTCTTTGTTTGTCTGTAAGTAAACAGTGTTTGTTTGTTTGTTTGTTTGTTTGTTTGTTTGTTTGTAGGTAAACAGTACACACAGTTCGGCTGCAGGAGAAAAGCCGATGGGAAAATGGTGGACAGAATGTTCTGCTCCAACATCAACAAACCTCGAGCGATCGGTCGAATCTGCAACAGAGACACGTGTTCTACACCAGAGTAAGAGTACTACAACTGCAAATACTACTACTACTGCAAATACTACTACAACTGCAAATACTACTACAACTGCAAATACTACTACTACTGCAAATACTACTACAACTGCAAATACTACTACAACTGCAAATACTACTACTACTGCAAATACTACTACAACTGCAAATACTACTACAACTGCAAATACTACTACTACTGCAAATACTACTACTACTGCAAATACTACTACAACTGCAAATACTACTACAACTGCAAATACTACTACTACTGCAAATACTACTACAACTGCAAATACTACTACAACTGCAAATACTACTACTACTGCAAATACTACTACAACTGCAAATACTACTACTACTGCAAATACTACTACAACTGCAAATACTATTACAACTGCAAATACTACTACTACTGCAAATACTACTACAACTGCAAATACTACTACTACTGCAAATACTACTACAACTGCAAATACTACTACTACTGCAAGTACTACTACTACTGCAAATACTACTACAACTGCAAATACTACTACTACTGCAAATACTACTACAACTGCAAATACTACTACTACTGCAAATACTACTACAACTGCAAATACTACTACAACTGCAAATACTACTACTACTGCAAATACTACTACAACTGCAAATACTACTACAACTGCAAATACTACTACTACTGCAAATACTACTACAACTGCAAATACTACTACTACTGCAAATACTACTACAACTGCAAATACTATTACAACTGCAAATACTACTACTACTGCAAATACTACTACAACTGCAAATACTACTACAACTGCAAATACTACTACTACTGCAAATACTACTACAACTGCAAATACTACTACAACTGCAAATACTACTACTACTGCAAATACTACTACAACTGCAAATACTACTACTACTGCAAATACTACTACAACTGCAAATACTACTACTACTGCAAATACTACTACAACTGCAAATACTACTACTACTGCAAATACTACTACAACTGCAAATACTACTACAACTGCAAATACTACTACAACTGCAAATACTACTACTACTGCAAATACTACTACAACTGCAAATACTACTACAACTGCAAATACTACTACTACTGCAAATACTACTACAACTGCAAATACTACTACAACTGCAAATACTATTACAACTGCAAATACTACTACTACTGCAAATACTACTACAACTGCAAATACTACTACTACTGCAAATACTACTACAACTGCAAATACTACTACTACTGCAAGTACTACTACTACTGCAAATACTACTACTACTGCAAGTACTACTACTACTGCAAGTATTACTACAACTGCAAATACTACTACTACTGCAAATACTACTACTACTGCAAATACTACTACTACTGCAAATACTACTAATACTGCAAATACTACTACTACTGCAAATACTACTACTACTACTGCAAATACTACTACTACCGCAAATACTACTAATATTGCAAGTACTACTAACACTGCAAGTACTACTACTACTGCAAATACTACTAATACTGCAAGTACTACTACTACTGCAAGTACTACTACTACTGCATATACTACAACTACTTCAAGTACTACTACAACTGCAAATACTACTACTACTGCAAGTACTACTACAACTGCAAATACTACTACTACTGCAAATACTACTACTACTGCAAGTACTACTATTACTGCAAATACTACTACTACTGCAAATACTACTACTACTGCAAGTACTACTACTACTGCATATACTACAACTACTTCAAGTACTACTACAACTGCAAATACTACTACTACTGCAAGTACTACTACAACTGCAAATACTACTACTACTGCAAATACTACTACAACTGCAAATACTACTGCAAATACTACTACTACTGCAAGTACTACTACTACTAGAAATACTACTACAACTGCAAATACTACTAATACTGCAAATACTACTACTACTGAAAATACTACTACTACCGCAAATACTACTACTACCGCAAATACTACTAATACTGCAAGTACTACTACTACTGCAAGTACTACTACTACTGCAAATACTACTACTACTGCAAAGACTACTACTACTGCAAGTACTACTACTACTGAAAATACTACTACTACCGCAAATACTACTACTACCGCAAATACTACTAATACTGCAAGTACTACTACTACTGCAAGTACTACTACTACTGCAAATACTACTACTACTGCAAATACTACTACTGCAAGTACCACTACAACTGCAAATACTACTACTACTGCAAATACTACTACTACTGCAAGCACTACTACTACTGCAAATACTACTACTACTGCAAATACTACTACTACCGCAAATACTACTAATACTGCAAGTACTACTAATACTGCAAGTACTACAACTACTGCAAATACTACTACTACTGCAAGTACTACTACTACTGCAAATACTACTACTACTGAAAATACTACTACAACTGCAAATACTACTAATACTGCAAGTACTACTACTACTGCAAATACTACTACTACTGCAAGTACTACTACAACTGCGAATATACTACTACTACTGCAAGTACTACTACAACTGCAAATACTACTACTACTGTAAGTACTACTTCTACTGCAAATACTACTACTACTGCAAATACTACTACTACTGCAAATACTACTATTACTGCAAGTACTACTACTACTGCAAATACTACTAATATTGCACCAATATTGCAAATACTACTTCTACTGCAAATACTACTACTACTGCTGCAAGTACTGCTCCAGGTACTGCTAAATGTACTGCTGCATGTACTGCTGCAAGTACTGCTAAATGTACTGCTGCAGGTGGCTGGAGCCTGTCCCAGTGACTTTGGGCCTTAGGCGGGACACACCCTGGACAGGGGCCAGCTCGTTGCAGGGTGATTTAGATGATGCGGTTCAATTCACAGAAATAGTAATACATGTTGATCCTGTTTCCCTGTGGTGGGCTCAGGTGGGAGGTGGGGGCGTGGCTGACCTGTAGCGCCTCCTGTGGTCAGTCGGGGTGGCAGCGGCGCTTGGTGTCGTGTCAGCAGACGTCCAGCAGAGGGCAGCAGCGCTCTGTCCACTCCAAACTCTGTTCTGAACACAAACCTGAGAACAAGAGGAGCTGCAACCGCCTCAGCTGTCCTGCAGCATGGAGGGGCGGAGCCTGGGGACAGGTGAGAGCAGGGGCGGAGCCTGGGGACAGAAGAGAACCAATCAAAGCTGAGCTGGTTCCTGATTTTAAAACTGGGAAACTCTGTTCTTCAGTGTTCTCTTCTGTCCCTCAGTGTTCTCTTCTGGTCCTCAGTGTTCTCTTCTGTCCCTCAGTGTTCTCTTCTGTCCCTCAGTGTTCTCTTCTGTCCCTCAGTGTTCTCTTCTGTCCCTCAGTGTTCTCTTCTGTCCCTCAGTGTTCTCTTCTGTCCCTCAGTGTTCTCTTCTGTCCCTCAGTGTTCTCTTCTGTCCCTCAGTGTTCTCTTCTGTCCCTCAGTGTTCTCTTCTGTCCCTCAGTGTTCTCTTCTGTCCCTCAGTGTTCTCTTCTGTCCCTCAGTGTTCTCTTCTGTCCCTCAGTGTTCTCTTCTGTCCCTCAGTGTTCTCTTCTGTCCCTCAGTGTTCTCTTCTGTCCCTCAGTGTTCTCTTCTGTCCCTCAGTGTTCTCTTCTGTCCCTCAGTGTTCTCTTCTGTCCCTCAGTGTTCTCTTCTGTCCCTCAGTGTTCTCTTCTGTCCCTCAGTGTTCTCTTCTGTCCCTCAGTGTTCTCTTCTGTCCCTCAGTGTTCTCTTCTGTCCCTCAGTGTTCTCTTCTGTCCCTCAGTGTTCTCTTCTGTCCCTCAGTGTTCTCTTCTGTCCCTC
>NW_027316149.1:0-47933 GCF_026437365.1 Eucyclogobius newberryi
TAATGGAACACGAGTGAATGAGGCTATATACAACTCCAGGTATGGCACTAAATCATTGTTTTTATTTATACATGGAGGGCCAGAACACCCAATAAACACAACAATAAAATGTACATAAAGGCAACAATTATATAAACCATGTACAATTTAAATGTTTGTTCCATTAAAACACTTGTTTGTATGGGAACCAATTGCTCCAGTCTGAGCGTGTCCTGGAGTCTTCCACTTGCCGTCTTTTCAAGCTCAGATTTCACCCAAAGAACAGATGATCTAATGTTCGATTATGAGCGTGTCTTATAGCTTGTACCATTGACATTGAGAGCCAAGGACAAATAATGGAGACATTTTCCACATAAGGTCTTGTACATAAACCAAAGACAATGTTTCTCTCTGTGAACTGCAAGAGTGGGACAACCAACCCTTTAATACAACACACAATGATGAAAGAGATACTTGTCACCAGTTATGAAGCGTAAGACACTGTGGTAAACTGAATCAAGAGGCTTCAGAGTGTGGAGAAAGCATGTAAATAATGTCACAATAATCAAATATGGACATAATTGATGACTATACAAGACACTATTACTACTAAAGCTATAACAGTTGAGTTATTCTAATACAAAGATTGTAGAGTTAAACCTCAGAAGAGATACTTGATACACCGTGTACGACTACTGCACCTAGTCTAGAAAAAATCCTTTGTAACACACCAGTTTACTCCAACCAGATGTGTTCTCTACCCAAAGAAAGTCATGCCCGCTATCAGATGCAAAGTTTGACCTAAACTGGTCTTATATATATTGCAGTGCCATGGGAAGGTAACATCCGGACAAAGGAACATGAGAAACTAGAGAAATACCAAGGCCTCAGAGAGGAGCTGGAGAAGGCCTGGAGCCTGAAGGTGTCAGTGGTTCCCATAGTGATCGAGCACTTGGGGCAGTGACGCCCAAACTGGAGGAATGACTTGAGCAGATCCAGGAAAAACATCAGACATCTCGGTCCAGAAAAGTGCAGTGCAGGAGCAGAAAAAAGATACTGAAGAACCCTCAAGCTCCCAGGGGCCTCTGGTAGAGGACCCGAGCTTGAAGGGGGAGGAATAGAGACCGCCCACGGAGGGTGAGGAAAAGTTTAAAAAATAAATTAAAAAAACTCACACTCCGTGGGCGATCTCTATTCATCCCCCCAGTTCTGCTGGTGCCACTAATGCTGCTGGCACATCTAGTTTTATTATAATTACAAGAATTACCACAGTAATAATATGAAATACCATCAAATAATTCAGTCCAAATCACACAACACAATTAAAACAGTGCTTGGACTTATGACTTGTCCTCATTTGAATTGTGTTATTACTAAAGCAACAAAGGACCGTTCAATTCAGAGACAAAACCTTTTTGGTAAAAGAACGTTATAAGCATACTTCATATGGCCTTTTATAAGTAGAAAGGATTGACATACTAATAGAAACATATTTAATACATCATTTAGTTATTTTTGTTGTTATTGGGATAGGTTATTTGTTAGTATTTGTTTTTCTAATATTTACTTCTTTATAGCGAGACAGCTGCCCCTTTCTCCAGTGGAGGACGAAGGCTTCAGAATCATGGCCTTTGTGCAAGACCTGATGGTGCTGAAAAACATGATGATGCTGAGGGTTTGTCTTACAAATGAGATGTGGCTGTCTTGGGGTGACGAGTCACTTTGTTCCCCCAGAATCAAAGCTGGCAACAGTCATACTTGGAGTATGTCATTCCACACAGCTCAGAAGCTCAAACACAAAGTCCAGTGCATGGCAACCAATGAACTCCTGCTTTGCTCATACACTAAACCTCATTGGAGAAAAAAAACTCTGGACCAAACCCCTTCCACAAATGATAATTGAGAGAAAGGTAGAAAAGTGGTAGCCAAAGCAAAGGGAAAAAGTACGGAAAGATAGATACAAGCAGGCTGACATTGCAACTCATCCAGGAAAATGAAACAAGATGGAACGATACTTATGACTGAATGAGAATGATCGTTCCTTCGTCACGTTCAAAATATGAGATGATTCATGAGGCCTTTTTGTTGTTGTATCCCATTCAAAGCAGCAAAAACTGGTTCGGAGGAGAAGTGCGTGTCGGCCTTGAAAGTTATGCCTTTATATCTGGTATTGCAACACAAGTTGCAAATGACCCCTTTTCTTCATGCTCCGCAGACGCCATTGAATTTACATGAGATTTGATGTAGAGTGAGAACAGTGACCCGCGACAGGAGAGTTTGGGGAATGGAACAAAGCGGTCGCAGCTTTATTATAAAGACATTATGTGGAAAATATGAAAATAATGGCCGAATAAAGGACTGTGAAAAGATTGAAATAGTAAATAATGATTTGCAAATGTTTAGTTAACCCAGATGGGAGACGCGAGACGGGAGGCGGGAGACGCGGGACGGGAGACGGGAGAGGGGAGACGGGAGGCGGGAGACGGGAGACGGGAGAGGGGAGACGGGAGGAGGGAGAGGGGAGACGGGAGACGGGAGGAGGGAGGAGGGAGGCGGGAGGCGTGAGACGGGAGGCAGGAGAGGGGAGACGGGAGAGGGGAGACGGGAGGCGTGAGACGGGAGGCAGGAGAGGGGAGGCGGGAGACGGGAGAGGGGAGACGGGAGACGGGAGGAGGGAGGAGGGAGGCGGGAGGCGTGAGACGGGAGGCAGGAGACGGGAGGAGGGAGGCGTGAGACGGGAGGCAGGAGAGGGGAGGCGGGAGACGGGAGACGGGAGAGGGGAGAGGGGAGACGGGAGGCGTGAGACGGGAGGCAGGAGAGGGGAGGCAGGAGACGGGAGACGGGAGAGGGGAGACGGGAGACGGGAGGAGGGAGGAGGGAGGCGGGAGGCGTGAGACGGGAGGCAGGAGACGGGAGGCGGGAGACGGGAGACGGGAGAGGGGAGAGGGGAGACGGGAGACGGGAGGAGGGAGGCGGGAGGCGTGAGACGGGAGGCAGGAGAGGGGAGACGGGAGACGGGAGGAGGGAGGCGGGAGGCGTGAGACGGGAGGAGGGAGACGGGAGGCGGGAGACGGGAGAGGGGAGACGGGAGGAGGGAGGCGGGAGAGGGGAGACGGGAGGCGGGAGGAGGGAGGCGGGAGACGGGAGAGGGGAGACGGGAGGCGGGAGACGGGAGAGGGGAGATGGGAGACGGGAGGAGGGAGGCGGGAGAGGGGAGACGGGAGACGGGAGAGGGGAGAGGGGAGACGGGAGACGGGAGGAGGGAGGCGGGAGAGGGGAGACGGGAGGAGGGAGGCGGGAGACGGGAGACGGGAGAGGGGAGACGGGAGGCGGGAGACGGGAGGCGGGAGAGGGGAGACGGGAGGCAGGAGAGGGGAGACGGGAGACGGGAGGCGGGAGAGGGGAGACGGGAGGCGGGAGGCGGGAGGCGGGAGAGGGGAGATGGGAGGAGGGAGGCGGGAGACGGAAGGCAGGAGGCAGGAGACGGGAGACGGGAGACGGGAGGCGGGAGACGGGAGAGGGGAGACGGGAGACGGGAGAGGGGAGACGGGAAACGGGAGGAGGGAGGCGGGAGAGGGGAGACGGGAGGCGGGAGACGGGAGACGGGAGACGGGAGACGGGAGGCAGGAGAGGGGAGACGGGAGACGGGAGGAGGGAGAGGGGAGACGGGAGACGGGAGGAGGGAGAGGGGAGACGGGAGACGGGAGGAGGGAGAGGGGAGACGGGAGACGGGAGACGGGAGGAGGGAGAGGGGAGACGGGAGACGGGAGGAGGGAGGCGGGAGACGGGAGACGTTAATGTTTAGTTTACTCAGACAGGAGACTGGAAACGGGAGCAAGAGGCAGGAGGCAGGAAGTAGGAGACAGTAGGTAGGAGGCAGGAAGCAAGAGGAAGGAAGCAGTAGACAGGGTGCAGGAGGTAGGAGGTAGGAAGCAGGAGGTAGGAGGCAGGATACTCTTTTTTTCAAACCGTGGACTGACATTGGTCCTGATAAATCTTTGATCTGTTCCTGGATTTAATTGCTTGAATGTGTCAAATGTTTTTCAGCTCATTTTGATCTGATGCAAAGTCCGCGCCAAAACCTGATCTCCTGAACTAAACACTGACAGACTTTTTACTTCCCCAATTTGATATAGTGCTTCAAAAATACACAACAGTATGACAAAAATACTTTGAAAATAGATCAAATCGAACCATGGAGAATGTAGAGTGTTTTATGTTGAGTACGGCTCAGTTGGTGAAAGCGTGCTGAGGAAGCGGGCCGAGGTTCAGGTGGATCGTGCCTGTGAGACAAGTGGGGTTTGTATTATTACTTTAAAACAATCACTTTAGCTCAAATAAAATAAAGAAAAAGGAAAACAACCCAACAACAGGGTTGAACACGGAAAATAAACGTAATATAGAAAGGCAGAGGCTGTGCTGCCCGGTGGTCGAGGGGTTAATGCGCAGCACATATGCCAGGCTTAAAAAAGAAAGTATAGTAGTAGTAGACAATAATATAAGGCAGGGGGGGGGGCTTTTAAACATGAGATGCTTGGCACCACAGCCTGGGGCATGACTGTAGTCTAATGTATTTCATTGAAGTTCAGAGAGTTTTTCAGGGAGTGGTTCCCCTCTAAAGCCCCAGCCCCTTATGCTCCGCTCCGCCCCTGCTCAACCTGCACTGGACTTGTGGCTCCAGAAATATAAAATGCTCAGCCAACTTGAGTCCGGACATTTGCCTGAGGCGATTCCCAAAGTGAAACACTGTACACCGGGGTTACGTTCACTTGAGTTTTGCACTGTTGCTGCGCATAACAAAGCTTCTACAGGCGACACAGCATCACACGTCTGTGACTGGATATTTGTGAAGGAGATCCCGGACAATACAAGGTCAATTTACTTCAAATAAAAGCTTTTTTCTGTGAAGAGGAATAAATTAATATCTAACTCTTACCTTTTTCTAATTGATGTAATCCCTCATTTGTCCAGGAGTTTTCCATTGTAGAAAAAAGTTGGAAAAACAAGACGTTTGACTCTCATCCAAGAGTCATTCTCAATCTGCAGATCGAGTCTGGCAACCCAAATATTATTTAACCCACGCCCTGCCCACCGGGCAGGACCACCTGATGATGGGTATTTACACTCTCCCTTGAGACTACTCTTCTTGTGTCCTAACAGCCCTGTAATGGGTGATCTTCCTCCTTTCGCTCCCTCCTCACTGAGTATTTTTTACAAAAATCATCAGTTCTTTCTAGAGCTGCCGGTGCTCACGTAGTGGAGGTTATCCATAAACATTATTGTGTAACAATAAACTTCTAATCATGTGTTGTCATTTCTTCACTCACACAATAGTTTTAATTCATCTAAAGACACTCACATTTACACTGTTCTCCTCTAAAGGGTCTGAAGTGCTGCGTTTGTGAAAACTGAAAGTCAAGTCACAAAGGGTATATAGTACAAAGTATATATATAAAGTATATAAAGTACTGATTGTGTCTCACCCAAGCCGTATTAAGCTAATGGGAGCTCGTTGGCTCGTGTCTCCAGTTAAGCTACATCTGGTAGTTAACAGTCACCGAACATGTGCAGTAGTGCTCTTCGCCCACACGAGTATGTGCGAGGAGTGCGGGCAAATGTACCACGTGACAGCTCTGACCAACAAGAGCTGCTAGAGCAGAGTGAGACGATTTTTGAAGTTGTTTTTTATTTTTTCAACAAGAGTTTTGCTAAAGTAGAAGCAACAGCCTTTAGCTTGGAGGGTAAACATACCTGCTAGCATTTGAATGCCACCAAAATACAGCAAACAGCTAAATAACAGAGAAAGGGCTGATCGCCAACCAAGCCAAACCACACAGACTGAGCAGTGCGTCCTCTGCAGGATCAGCGGTGTCACAGCACGCGTAGATGAGTAGGTCACCAAATTCTGCTTTAAAACTGCACAACCAAAATCAACAAACATAATGTGTTTGTGTTTTCTCAATTCAGAACCATGGACAGCACAAATTATCACAACAAGCATTTAGCCTTGATAGATTTACGACTTCTTTGTTGTATAATACTTTGAAATGTGTAATATTTTTTTTTTTTCAGGAGATTGGAAATTCAGAACTGATCTACAACGTTTGAGGAGAGTGTGGAGGGTGTGGAGGGTGTGGAGGGTGGCGCAACAGTTACATTTAGATGTTATGACAGAACTCTAAATTCACAAAAGACAAGTTAAAGTCTGTCCTGGCTGAGTTGTTGTAGTTTTAAGAGAAACTATGATTTAGCTAATCCCAGCTACGTGCTCAAGTTTAATCCACTTAAGATGAGTCTGGGTCACTGTGTCCACAGCATGCACTTCCCTTAAAAAACTACATAAGATAAGATAAGCCTGTATTTGTCCCACAATGGGTAAATTCCAGTGTTGCAACACAAAGAAGGTACAAAAGGAAATAATAAAAAACAGATAACTTATAAAAAGTTAAAGTTATAAAAGTGTTATAAAAAACACTCTTATAGAAAAACTCTTATAAAAAACCTCTTATATTATATAATAATAACAATAGTGACACTCTTATTTACAGCTGTTATATGGACAGAGAATATTGCACCAAGATGATTGACAGTATGTCAAAGTATTGCACATTAATATGACACATGATTATGAAGCTGAATGACACATGTTCAGGGCTGTAACAGTGTTTGTTATAAAGTCTGACAGCAGCAGGAAGGAAAGACCTACGGAACCTTTCCTTCACACAGCGAGGGTGGATCAGTCTGTCACTGAAGCTGCTCTCCAGAGCGGACAGAGTGTCCTGCAGGGGGCGACACTCATGGTCCAGCATAGATGTGAATCTAGCCAGGACCCTCCTGTCCCCCACCTCCTGCACCGAGTCCAGAGCACAGCCCAGGACGGAGCTGGACTTCTTGATGACTCTGTCCAGCCTCTTCCTCTCCCTCTCTGTGATGCTGCTGCTCCAGATGTTATTGCTTTGCCTGCTATAGTGTACAACATGGTATTCAATTTAGGAATCCATTTTTAAAACATGTTATGTATGTATGTATGTGTGTGTGTGTGTGTGTGTGTGTGTCATTACCATTACCATTAACCAGAAAATTCCTACTGTGATTTGTAATCTTAGGTGAGTCCTGTGCCCAGCATGTGCCCAGCTGTGCATATTTTTCTGTGCATATTTTTAGTGTCAAGAAAAATGTATGGAGATAGGAGAACATGCAAACTCCACACACCACATAAAAGGCTCAACCCAGTCTGGAGATCCAACATATGACCTTATTGTTGAGATGCAAATTGGACCATGCCACACATTTTCATGCATATCTGATTCCCTATTTGGTCAAATAATTGTCATTTATACCAACCCAACATTTTAAGCACTGGAGGGAGACAGTCCGTGTAGATAACCTAGCTCATGGCCAGATTGATACAATAGTATTCATACTCCTGGAACATTCCTACATTCTGTCAAGCCACAACCTCAAACTCAAACAGAATGGTAATGGCAAACCAACATCAGGAAAAGGAACATGAGAAACTGGAGGAATACCAAGGGCTCAGAGAGGAGCTGGAGAAGGCCTGGAAGGTGAAAGCAGTGCCCGTGGTCATCGGAGCAGTCTGGGCAGGGACCCCCAAACTGGAGGAATGGCTAAAGCAGATCATCTCAGTCCAGAAAAGACCCTCAAGCTCCCAGGCCTCTGGTAGAGGACCCGAGCAGCTCCTGAGAAAAAGGGACGAGACTACTGAGAATTTTGCTTGGCCCTTAGAGCATAAATCCAAACGGTTTCTTGTAGAGCTGTGTTTCGATTCAAATTTCAAGAATCGATTCGATTCCATTTTTACGTTTCAAAATCGATTTTTTCCGATTTCTCAGATTCCATCCGATTCGCTCCGATTTCGATCTGATTTCCGATTCGATCCGATTTCGATTCGATCCGGGGGTTAATGTTATTAAAAATTAAAAATTTATTTGAACCGTTTCCTTCACTTCATGAAGCAACATATTAAAACTAGTATTATATCAATATTAAACAGCAAATCTTACAAGTATTGGTAGTTACTGATGGAAGACTGATGAAAAGGTTAAGGGTCAATCTACCTTCAAGAAAGATCATCCAGGAGTCCTGAATTATCTTTTTTGAAGGTAGATTGAAGTTCACTGAGGGAAATGTAGAAAATATTTTTTATTTTTATTTTTTTTAAAAGATCTTTGGACGTACGAATCGATAATCGGTCATTAATATGCAAATCGATTAAAAATCGGAAAATCGATTATTTCAACCCAGCTCTAGTTTCTTGTTGGAGGAGAAGTTTTAGCCTGTTACTATTGTCTCTCTGTATCTTTGTGTCTGGGAAATGGTTTCAATGACCATCGCCTTCAGTCTCTTTTCTTTATACTGTTTTACCAAGGGGTAATTCAGATATTAGCTTCTTATAGTCTTTTGCAGAACTTTTGTTTCATTCACTCGCAGAAGCACCTGCATATACATTCAAGTCTATTGACCATATGTTTAGTGTTATAGCTGGAAAACCCTTTGCAAATGTAGATGATGTTTCAAAAGGGAGTTAGTTTTTACGGCATTGCCACGGTGGTTACAAACGCTTGGACACAGGCAAGTGGCTTCTTGCCAGACGGTTGGGAGATGGATCACTTCAAAAAAAATGTCCCAGGTCTTTTATATCATGATCTTAATTTTGCAAGACATTTTCAAATATTGTGAGGAGAAAAATAATGAATTGTTTTTTTTTCAGGATGTCTTCGGTTTTGTCCTTTTACCCTGGTGAGTGCACTGTCCAGACTTGTTATAGCTCCTTGCGTCTCTTGAGTGTGTATCAAATTCCTCATCAATATCACATATTCTTTGCAGATGTTGGAAATGGCCGTAGGATATATTAGAAATCCGTGAATGAGGGTGGAAGCTTTACAATAATGCTCCTATTAGTGCTTTTTCTGTATATAAATTTGCACATAAATTGTGATTCTCACAATGTTTAAGTCAGGGAAACTGATGCTTTGCTATATTATAGACATAGTTTAATGTTAAGGCTTATAATTTTTAGATGTAGAAATCAGTTGAATAGTGATCAAAGATTATCGATGTATCTCCCATTCCATTTGATGCAGTCCTTATAAGGGTTCATTTGATGGAGAGTATGCGTTTCCTCCCGTAGGCCCACAAACAAGCCTGTGTCATTCCTTTCAGCTGTTTCTAGTGCTTGCTCTGAAAGAGGAGTTGAGAGAGAAGTACAGACATCTTTTCACAAATGCACAAGACGCCTCTATGTGGACAAAATGTATTGTATTTATGCTAAAAACAGGCTGAAGAACGTTCATCAGCGTTTGGTTTCTGCTCAAACTACAGTTCTATTGGTCCAGTCTCTGGTCATAGATAGTTTGTGAACCCACAAATATCTCAGGAATTCATCTTTCTGCACAAAGTTAAAAGGATTATTCAAACATATTGTTGATTTAGCATAATATAAGCCCTTTAATGACTTCTTGAATGTGGAGCAATAAAAATGACCCTTGACCCAAGCATCACAGACAGCTTTCTGTTGTGTGTTTTTCAGTGGTGGAATTGTCTTGTCAAAGTTAGTCCTATTAGGTTTCTCGATTCCCGGGCTTTACTGTGGGGCTTTGAACACAGAGAAGAAAGCTTGGATTCAGCTGGAGTGCAGAGATGAGCTGGAGACACTGCACATGTCAGAGAGGTGAAACGAGACACCGCCAAAACCATCAAAAGAATAACTCCAGCATCAGCCTATTATCATGTCAGCTCCACACATACACAAGCAGATTTATGAACAAAACATATGGGAATACTTCAGTTAAAAATAGACTGGTAAAATCTTGAAAATGATCATGATGTGGAAAGTCACGATTCCGTTGTGAAATACAGTGCTTAACCCTAACACTTTGAGTTAACTCTTCAAATAGCTCAGATTCTCCCATTGTAATTCAACAGAGGAGAGAACGGAGACATCAAGCGTTTGTTAAATTCACAAATGCTTGAATTTGGAGCCGCGTCATAAGGGCAAGCACGCGGCACCGTTTTTTGGAGACATGATGTTCAGCCGCCTCAGACAGTTGTTTGTTTGGCTTAAATCATACTGTGGAGCCAAGCAAAGTCTATGTGGACAATTTTGCTGCTTTTTTTCAAGACTTTAACTGTTCAAACGGTATCGACATAAACCATGTATGGATCTCGTCTTCTCTCTTTTAACATCGACCTCACTCTTGCATCTGCAGCAGTCGATGTGTGACAATCAGGTCTGGTGGCTTCAAATACTCATGGACCTTTTAACATACTAGTCAAGATCACTAGGACAGTAATAGGATCAGGACCCAAACTTGTCCAACAATCTGTTGTCCCTATTCAAAGAGGAAAGGAATCAGCTGATGATAACAAGCGTCACAACTATGGAGTGAATAATAAATGTTTGTTCGCTCTAGGGATGCATACCTAAACCCACGTTCAGGTTCAGGTCCGGATTCGAATCCAGAGGTTTAGGTTCAGGTCCGGACTCATTAGGTCCGGACCTAAACCATGCCATATTTGCATAATGTTACAACAGTGTAACACAAGCTACTTGGCTCAATTAAGTTGAAGACACTTGAACAAGGATGAATATCAAACACAAGGCTTAACTGCAGACTGAAATAAACTCAACTTGTCTGCTTTATTCACTGTTTTTTTAACAGAAGTTACAACTTACAAATCACAAGCTACGAGCTAAGACTCAACTCCACAACAAGAGCATGTTGAGTATTGTTGACGAGTCAGTCTGGGTCAAGGGTCAAAGCAGCTGTTTCATCTGATACTATGTTTTGCCTTTAGACACATTTCCACTCTTTAATGTTGCAGATCCATTGGCATCAAAAGTCAGGTAAAAACCTTCAAACAGACAAAACACCAGTGTAAATAATTAAGTCACAGTTTAAAATAACAGAGTTACAAAAACTAGCATAAAAGTCAACTTGAATCACTATAAAGCAATCAACAAAAGTAGAATATGAAAATATTTTACACAACAAATCAAAATAATACATCATATTAGCAGCATTAAACACCAGACCATATTTAACAACTGTAGAATACAAATACAAAATACTGTTAAAAAATATAAACTCCAATGAATGAATGCAGCAATTAAGCAATATTACTTTGACTTTACTTTGTCTTTATTTAGTACCAAATACATCACACCACAACATAACACTTTTATTAACACAAGTTATTTCATTCATATTTACACCCAGACAAGACCACGCTGACCCCGCCCCTTTAACACGCGGCGGCCACAGCTTAAAACAGTTCAAATAAAGCCAGCGATCTTACCAGCTTCACTTCAATGTTCACATGTGGATATACCTGGTTCTGCGCAGCTCGACACGTACGAGGCGCTCCCGTCTCTCGCATCTTTAAACTTATTTCGCCGGCTTCAACTTAAGCCCGAAAGACGCGTGCGTCACTAATTAGGGTCCGTGTGCGCTATTGACGGCGGCGCGTGGCAGTGTTTACGTCTTTTCCAGTGCGAATTTCGCAATCAATGGAAGGTTTAAGATGGTCTAGATTCTAGAACAGAAAGGATATAGTATTTGAGTGCTATATTTTATATGAGTCCAGAACCGAATCACCGGGGTTTCGTTTTTTTAAGATGGTCTAGATTCTAGAACAGAAAGGATATAGTATTTGAGTGCTATATTTTATATGAGTCCAGAACCGAATCACCGGGGTTTCGTTTTTTTTGGACCTGAACCGAAACGTTTTTACAAGTCCAGATCCGGTCCATCGTAGCGGTGCGCATCCCTAGTTCGCTCACGTTCTCTGCTCCTGCAGAGACGCCATAAATCTCCACACGGGGGTTATTAGTGATAGCACCTTAGCCCGCATTCCTGTCACCATGGCAGCATGAAGTGGTCATCTGCATATCCTACAACACAATAGTCCATATTCAGAATCATGATTGGTCTTTATGAGGCACAGTCAATCCTTCCCCTCTTTAGGTATTAAGGATGTGATGGCTTCCTTCCAACTCAGAGGGAACTGAGCTTTTTAAGGGCCCAGTTAAAAGTTTATAAAAGCAAAGGAGTAAGTGTTTCTTTTAGAGGTTTATATCACTCCTGTGTGAACCTAACACACCCAGATTTATTGCTTTTTAGTTTTTTTTTTTATTGCACTTTGAATCTCAGTAGTTGTTATTTCAGCTCCTAATTCTTGTTTTGCTCTTTGGTCATTACGGTAAATTCCAAAGAGTGTCCACAAAAGATTGTATTTCTTCTTCTTTGTTTCCTGATCTTTTGGTGAAACGTTTTATGTAATTAGGGTCCGTGTGCGCTATTGACGGCGGCGCGTGGCAGTGTTTACGTCTTTTCCAGTGCGAATTTCGCAATCAATGGAAGGTTTAAGATGGTCTAGATTCTAGAACAGAAAGGATATAGTATTTGAGTGCTATATTTTATATGAGTCCAGAACCGAATCACCGGGGTTTCGTTTTTTTAAGATGGTCTAGATTCTAGAACAGAAAGGATATAGTATTTGAGTGCTATATTTTATATGAGTCCAGAACCGAATCACCGGGGTTTCGTTTTTTTTGGACCTGAACCGAAACGTTTTTACAAGTCCAGATCCGGTCCATCGTAGCGGTGCGCATCCCTAGTTCGCTCACGTTCTCTGCTCCTGCAGAGACGCCATAAATCTCCACACGGGGGTTATTAGTGATAGCACCTTAGCCCGCATTCCTGTCACCATGGCAGCATGAAGTGGTCATCTGCATATCCTACAACACAATAGTCCATATTCAGAATCATGATTGGTCTTTATGAGGCACAGTCAATCCTTCCCCTCTTTAGGTATTAAGGATGTGATGGCTTCCTTCCAACTCAGAGGGAACTGAGCTTTTTAAGGGCCCAGTTAAAAGTTTATAAAAGCAAAGGAGTAAGTGTTTCTTTTAGAGGTTTATATCACTCCTGTGTGAACCTAACACACCCAGATTTATTGCTTTTTAGTTTTTTTTTTTATTGCACTTTGAATCTCAGTAGTTGTTATTTCAGCTCCTAATTCTTGTTTTGCTCTTTGGTCATTACGGTAAATTCCAAAGAGTGTCCACAAAAGATTGTATTTCTTCTTCTTTGTTTCCTGATCTTTTGGTGAAACGTTTTATGTATAAAGATTCTTTCTGCCTGTTGTTTTCTCGCTAATCATTTTTTTGAGAATTTTCATTGTATCTTTGTTTGGTGAAGAGCATGATTTTATTATTTCCTGTGAGGTCAGGTCATTAATCTCACCCCTTGTCTTTTGAATTTCCTGTAGCATTTGAGGATCCTTGTTTTTGGCATGTTTGGCTTCCAACAGCTTTAGTTTGTCCAATAAATTGTTATTCTCCTGTTTCTTTTTGTCCGAGGTGACAGCAATTACCCTGCCCCTCAAACCTGCCTTCACTGCATCCAAGAGGATGGGTGGGTTCCTCTACATACGTCTCTATGTCCTTTGTCATCATTTTGACACATTTTGGGCCATTAAATCTCCAAAGTGTCTTTAATTTGTTTCTGTTCTAGATCTACAATAATGTAAATAGGAGTATGAACCCCTAAATCTATTGTACCTATGTCTGCCAAAAATGTCTATGTCTATTCTAGTAGAGATCTTATGAGGTTTGTAAAAATGTGTATTGGCAGACATTAGGATTCATCTTTCTCCATATGTCCATATGTCAATTTACAACATTTACTATTTAGAGATTTATCAGTACTTTGTTAGCTTGAGTCCAGTCGCCGCCACCGACAATATTATAAACAGTCTCTGAGCCATGTCAGCCAAAAGGTGATTCCCAAATGTTAACATTGTAATTAGTAGAAATATAAATACTAAAATAATAAGATTTAAACAAAATAAAGAATAATATAAATTTTGAAAGGCAAAGAGTTAGAAAAGGAGAAGAAGTGAGGGTAAACATTGGCTACTGCATCATCCTTTAAGTAATCCAAAGAAGGCTGCAATACAACTTGGACCTTTTCGTTCTGGACTGTACCGCTAATCTTTTCAAGATGAAGAAAGGGCATTGTCTCACTCACCCAGTGTGAGTGTTTTGGGGGTAAGGGAGATTTCCAATATATATATATATATATATATATATATATATATATATATATATATATATATATATATATATATATATATATATATATATATATATATATATATATATATATATGTATAATATGGCAGACAATACGCATATAATAATTAACAATGGTCCTGCTATTCCCCAAATATTCTTACCTTTTGGTAAGTAAAAATCGAGTAGAAATCAATAAAGCAGGTACAAGAAAGTTTTAAATAGGAGTATACTGAAGATTTATACAGTTATACAGTAACGTCGTTATAGAACAGGCAGGTTATTCCACTCAAAAGGAGCTTTAAACAAAGGCCGTGGCTGCAGAAAAATTCAAAAATTAAAATTACCCAATGGAGCTGTCTCTTTTCTTTCGGCTGTAGCAAGTTAAGAGAGTTATACATTAACTACTGATGAGTATTCTAATGATATTTTAATACAAATCTGTAGGGTGAATTTGATTGAAAATGTTTTTATAGGTTTGAGAGCAGACTGTTATATTTTGGTAAATGACATTCCCATAATCAATTATGGGTAGAATAAGTTCTGTGTCAACCCATATACTGAGATATTAAAAAGAGTTTGCACTTTGATTTCTATCCAATAGATGCATGGACATACTTTGCAGATTTGGACCGGAACGCTTTGCAAAAAGCACACTGAAGACATTTTATTATTTATAAAAAGTGCAATAATTTTAGACACATAATTTATGTAAATAGAAAATAGTAGATGCTCCAGAGATGAGCCTTGTGGAACACTTTTGGTATATACATAATAATCTCTGAGGATTTCCTCTGTACTGTCAAAAATTGTTTTAGACAATGATTTTTTGGCAAGAAATATAATTTTAACAAGAATACTTTAAAATAGAGTTGGCTCAATAGCAGGTGTAATACATTTGAAATTGAGACTCATATCCACATAAATCACCATCCCTCCTCCTCTTGCACCTCTTTCAACTCTATACATTGTAAATCCAATTATTTATCATTTCAGAATCAGCAATATTGGAATACAGCCAAGTTTCAGAAAAGTTTAAGATATCTGGATTGTAAATAGTGACCCAGGCACGTAGAAGATTATAGATGGGAAACACCTTATGTTTAAATGAATGATTCTTATACCTTTTGCTAATTCTATTATTATACAACCCAGTATATTCTTAAAATTGGGATTTCCTTGGCTCAGGACATAGACAAACACATATACACATACATTCTTTTACCTACACATTCAGGGACACACAAATACTTGTGTGTGACATATTTTGTAATGCATGTTTCAGCAGATCCAGGTATCAGAAAGTACAGAAATCAAAAGTAATAATGGCATGGAAAAACAAAGAGTGCCCTAGTTTGATAAAATTATTGGCACACCGTATAAAATAGAATTACTATTTTATCATTCTACTTTGCCAATATCAGCCATAACCAAGGGTGGGGGCATTTTACACTTGCTGCAATCCAATTCATTTAAGATGCATTTCTTACAACCAACGACTCGATTCAAGTTGAACTAACCCAAAATCCCGATGTGTCACAGTTCACACAACCATTTTTTATAGACCGATACCGATCCAAAAATCTAGGAGATTCCTTTCGGATTGAGATATGTATCAATCCAATGTTTTTATTTCATACAGTTTAGTCTGATGCTGTACCTAAACATAGGTGGGCAATGCTAAATCTGGCTCCATTTGGAATAAATTATTGCCTTTATAAAAAAGGCCCGATTAAAAATAGCCCAATTATTTGTTATAATGCTTGTACAATATTACTCCGCCACAGTAAAGAGCATCACTCTGAGTAACAGAGACATTAGTGGATGTTTTAGCTTTCTATTATAAAGGCAATGTTTTTTCCCCATTCAAAGCCTGAAAAAGGTGAGAAGCCTGAGAGCGCATGGCTACCTAATATGCGGGTAAACTAACTTATCAGACCGGCTCTGCTGCAGATTTGATCAAAGATTGGATTTCCCTTTTAAGGCTCAGTTCACTTTGTGATGTATAGATCTTGTCTTTGACTGCACAGGACATGCCTTTCTCCTCTCCGGACCACAGACTGCTCCACATGTTCACACACTCCACCGCCACTTTCCAAAGAAAGCAGTAATTTCCCGGGCCAGAGAGCGAACTAATTCTTCATCCTTCTTCATTACGGCCTCCCAGAGTCAAGCCGCCTTCGCACTGCCTGCCAAGGCACAAAAGGAGATACAGCCATTTGTCTTTTAGCAAAGACTGCAAGTCCTGATTTAGAAGTGGAATCCATCTTTGGGTAAGCGCAGCCTGCTGACATAGAAGCAGCGGAGTGTCGATCAGTCAGAGGAGCAGACAGGTCTAGGGGTGATGGATGGGAGCAGAGAAAAGCATATGTTTTGTTCGAGGACTCCCAAACCACAGTGGGGGAACATCTACTCTAAGGCCTCAGGTTGATGATTTTTGCAGTGCATTTCGAAGTGTACACAGCTTTTTCACATCAAACGGACTCAATTAAGAAACCATAAGCACAATAATAAACCACACACAATGAAGGCCATACTGTACCTGTTTGCCAATGCTTGATCTCATCAGCTCTCGGAAGCTAAGCAATACAGAACGCTGGACTTACACTGGATCACTGGACTTAATGACCACAGGCCTGTGATGCCTGCGGCGTTGACATCTGTAGTCATGAAGTCATTTGAGCGCCGGGTCTTGCTCCAACTCGGTCTACAGGAAGGAGGTGTGTCCTTGTGCAGTGGTAACATCCTGGAGCTCAAAGCCCAGAAGACAGTGGAGATGATCGTGGACTTCAGGAAAGTCACAGCCCCCCAGCCCCCCCTCACCATCACAAACTACCCCATCACCATGTAGACTCCTTCCACTTCCTCAGCACCACCATCACCCAGGACCTCAAGTGGGAGCTCACCATCAGCTCCCTCATCAAGAAGGCCCAGCAGAGGATGTACTTCCTGCTGCAGCTGAGGAAAGCCAAGCTGCCAGCGCAGATGATGGTTCAGTTCTACACGGCCATCATTGAGTCCATCCTCACCTCCATCACAACGCAAAGATTTTTAAAGGCCAATTCATATTTCTGAAGAAGCAAGAAGTTTGTTTGTTTACCAAGGGCTGCAATTTTGTTTGTGCTCTGGCGTTCGTGCTTCAACAGAAGCGCCGCAGCTAGGCCCCGCCCCCCGTGATCCCCAACAACTGTTTTCACACAGTTGCTATGGACATTATTATCACAGACAGCTCAGTTGAGAGATTGTGTAGAGAAGTGTAGTAAGCTGCATAATGTGACAATCAGACACATATTCACAAAGAAACGAGCCAAACGAGGATGTGAATTTAGATAATACATGTGGAGTGCAGACGTACGAGACGTGGTCAGCATTTTATAACACATCCAAACCTGCCCCCCCCCCCCCCCGCAATGAAATGAGAATTTCTTGTCCCGGCCCAACCCGGCCTGTGGGTCAAAACACAACCTGCGCATCACTAGTACTAGTTTCCCCTCTTCTGCCCCGCTCTCTCCTCAAATATAAAACCCACACAGGTTGGCAATTTAGGCTTGAGGAAAAGATCTAAAACTCATAAAGATCCCCAATCTATTATCAACGCTGGTTTAGAAGTTTAGTTAAGATTCTGGCCATTCACAGAATGCACCAGACCACGCCCTCAGTTTGCTTTACTCCACCTCATATTCTGGCATAATCACGCCTCTTGTGTAGAATTCCACGCCCTGTGCTATCAGCAATTATGCCGACTGCAAGATGTGATGCACTGAGCTCTGCTGCGCCCACGTTAACGCTACCTCCAGCGGCAAAATATGGCCCAAGAAATGAATGGTTCTAGTCACAAATAGAAATGATTAGATTGAACATTTCCCAATTTAGATTTTCCAAGGGAAATTAAATGTAATCAATAGCGAAATCTGGCTCTTGCCCTCATCTAGGAGTATTATGATGAAGCGATAAGCCGAGTTCAGAAATATAAAAAATTTAAATATGAAAAATATATAAAAAATGAAAAGAAAGTCAGAGGACCACACAATTCTCATGCCGGGTTAAATGCCAGTGAATAAAAGAGTGTTTTTAAACGAGACTTAAAAGCATCAACTGAAAGTGCAGTCTTCATGTGGGGAGGAAGAGCATTCCAAAGTTTGAGGTCGACTACAGGAAAGGCCCCGCCCCGGCTTTTGAGTCTCGTATGAGCCGAATGAATGAATTAAGCATTATGTTATCTTGAATTTGTCATGCATATTGTTCCGCTAAATGTTCTGTTTACATGAACTGTTAATGTTATAACAGCTCATTGTTTTCTAGTGACGCACGTGCTATTGGCAACATATTGAGCCATAACTTATTCAATTAGAAAATCTGCAATGGCTGAAGCCATTGCTGGAGTGTCTGCGTCTCTCCCTCTCCCCCCATCTCCCTCTCCCCCTCTCTCTCAGTCCCTCCCCCTCTCCCCCTCTCTCTCAGTCCCTCCCCCTCTCCCCCCTCTCTCTTTTACCTCTTACCCTCTCTCCCTCCCTCCCTCTCTCTCTCTCTCTCCCTCTCTCCCTCTCCCTCCCTCTCCACAATACAAGAACATATCAATTACAGTTTAGTTTGTGTAATGAGATTGAACGAGATTTAAGTTGTATTTTTAATGTTGATACAGTGCCTTTTATTGTAATCTTTATTTATGCAATGCTGCAATATACAACACACTTTTTTGAGAGCATAATTTGCTAGCTTTATTACTTTGCAGCAGGAGTACAGTTAGAAATATAATTGATGTAATACTAATGTTATCTGCATTAGTGTTGGCTAAAACTGTAAAATATTTATTTTCTAATGTTAAATTTTTTGTATTTTATAAAAATCCATTTCAATGCTTGAAGTTCAGAAAAAATGTAAACTGCAGTGCATTGTGGGTCATTTGAAGCTCTGAGGAGGCCAAGGTTCCACAGGTGCATGTTGGGTAAATGGGCTAAATTAAGAAGGACATGAGGTTTTGGGTGAATTGGAACAGCTCTGATGAGGTGGATTCCTCTGAAGTGCTTCAGGATCCACCCAGAGTATGGGCAGAACCCTCAGCACACAGGGGCGGGGCCTGGACACAGTAACTGAGAAACTGAGAAAGTGATATTATCATTTAAAAATAACTTTGTGTAATGATGGATGTCGTATCTTCCCATGAAGTTGTTGGTTCTAAACAATTATAATCAAACATTTTAAAAACAATGACACACTCCAATAACCACAGATTGTAGACTAAATGAAAAGGAAAAAACTTGAAAAACATATTTATTTTACATTGTTTCATACATGAAGAATATGGATTAGACATTGCACATAGTGGTTAATGATGCTTCTACAAGCAGGTAATAAGTGTGTAGTGCTACAGGAGACGTCCATCCAAGGGCCCGACCGGTGCAGTCCTCATAAAGTGCTTCATGCATCACACACATCACATAAGCAACAGAGTCACAATCCACTCAAAGTCAAATAATAACATTCAGCTCGGGATTAGATTGATACAGATATTAAAGCACACACATTCTCCAGTCGTATTGTATTGTCCTTGAAACACACCTTTGCTTTGGCATCTCAGGTTTCAGAAATGAAAACAATGTATCTCCTCAAAAACACATTACAGTCAGGCGTTACCTCATCAGCATTGGTGTTAGCACTCCATCTACTGGCAGCAGAGGAACTGTCTTGAAATTAAATGAAATAAAACCTTGACTAGTGTGTTGGCTTGTTGTTGACTTCTAACTGTTATAGAGACACTAGGTTCAGCTTTACATCTGGGCATAAACATTATATCAGATTCACTTCTCAAATCAAGTCTGTGACACATATTCTGAGGTTGAATAGAGGTAAACCAGGATTAAAAGTAAAGCAAGCGTGTCTCTTTCATACTCCACAAAAACATCAGTGTGTCTTGACCATTCATCTTTTCTGTAGGGTGCGTGCAATTTGATTTAAAAAAACATTTGGGCACCATAAGCATTTATTAAACTTTAAATGTCTGGAATGTAAAACTACTTCAGCCAGTGAAAGTGTATTGACTGATGGTAGAAAAAGGTTCAGTTGGAGTCATCTGGCCTCAGTTTAGAAAAAGCTAGACGTTTCCACTCTCATCCAAGAGTCATTGTCAATAAGCGAATTTAGGCCGGAAACTCCGACAATTGTTTCTACTGCAGGAGGGCTGGACTTACCACAGAATAGAATAAATATTAACCCAATAGTTAGATTTGGCGTGTGTTTTACAGTAAGAGAAATCTGATCATCAAAAGTCAGTTAGTTTGTGGAGTTATTGTTGTATTTGGAAGACAAAGTAAAATTCCTTGTACTTTCAAATACAACAGTCATGTAAACACACACCATTAACCAGATCTAAGTATCCGAACATTCTATAGTTAAATGTATCTGTATTCACTTTTGGCTCTTGAACACAAACTCTACCTTGTGTAAACCCAAACACGTGTCATGTCTGTGAACGTCCTTTGGTTCAGTCAATCCCCATGTCTTTGGTTTGGTCTTGGTCCATCCCTCGGGGGTCTCAGCAGCGGGGATTTCCCATGCGACAGTAGCACACGGTCCTGAACAGGCGACACTGGCAGAAGGCACAGTATGCGCAGCACACAGAGTTGTCGAGCTTGCAGCTGCTCCCCACAGGAACACAGTTAGCAGGTGGAGGAGGGCGCTTACGGATGCCAAACTTATTCTGGGGAAAAGATGGATGGAGGATTAGGATTGTGTCATAACATTATATATTTTTTCAGCAGCTCAAAGAATGAAGGACACAGAGGCGCAGGATATAAACTCCCACCCGCTCCTCCTATTGGTCAGTCTCTGTACAGCTTTGAGTGAGTGACAGCTGGATTCAACCAGAGAGAAGGGATGAATCGTCAGAAGAAGCAAGTGACATTAAATCAATAGAACATGAAGTGTACATAAATTGTGATCAAATCAAAATCATCATCTGGCACTAAGAAAACTTATATATATATATATTTTTAACATATATTGGACACCCTTAGTTTGAAGGAGCCCACCGTCAGCTCCCTCATCAAGAAGGCCCAGCAGAGGATGCACTTCCTGCGGCAGCTGAGGAAAGCCAAGCTGCCAGCAGAGATGATGGTTTAGTTCTACACGGCCATCATTGAGTTCATCCTCACCTCCTCCATCACCGTGTGGTACGCCGGAGCCACAGCCAGGGACAAACAGAGACTACAACGCCTTGTGCACTCTGCTGAGAAGGTGATCGGCTGCAGACTTTCATCTCTGCAGGACCTGTACGTCTCCAGGGCTCTGGGACGTGCAGGTCAGATCACAGCCGACCCTTTTCACCCTGGACACGGTCTATTTGAGCCACTCCCCTCAGGCCGGAGGCCACTCCCCTCAGGCCGGAGGCCACTCCCCTCAGGCAGGAGGCTACGGTCCATCCGGACCAGAACCTCCCGCCACAAGAACAGTTTCTTTCTCATGAACACTTCTTAAACACTGTCACTTCAACCATGATCTAATCACTCACTGCACTGTTCACTTTCTGCTCTACATCTGTAAATTCAACCGAAAATGTTGTGTACATAGTAAGCCTATTTTTATTTTATATTATTTCTTTTATATTTTATCTTATAGAACTATTTTTATTGTTATCCTATAGCAGATTTAAATAAATCAAAAATAGTTTTTACTTATATAGGTTGTTTTCTCATTGTTCATTGTTTAATGTTGCACCGTGTCACCGAAGCAAGTTTCTATGTTTGTGAATTCTGTCAATTGACAATGGCAATAAACCTTTCTGATTCTGATTCTGAGTATTCCATCACCAATCGTGTGGGCCCTACAGGGGACAAAGGGAGTGCTCAGGAGAAGGGGGGGTTAGTACATGGAAAGGCATCCTGTTGATGCTTGATACAACAGCAGCTGCTGTGAGTTAGAGTCAGAATAAATATACATCTCGACAACACATGTATTAAAACACACTCCAACTAATAAATGCCTTTCATAACATTTAAAATGGAGTTGCGTTGCCTTTTGGCCTCTCTGAGCACCTGTGCTCACTTGAGGTCCAGTCGAGTTTGACCTTGTCTGGATCTCGGTGCAAAAGCCACTTTCAGTTCTCTTAATGTCTGATACAAATGAAGCTCTGGTGACTGCAAATAGATATTAGATACTATTTGAGATTATAGATATTTTGTCACTTGCAGATTTACTCACAGTGAGAAGAGAAACAAACACTTATACACTAACACTTAACACTATACCAACGCCGATATATAGTAGAAAAAGCTTCAGTTGTAGTCATCTGGACTCAGTTTGAAAAATTAGACGTTTCGACTCTCATCCAAGAGTCATTGTCAATAACAGAATTTAGATCGAGAACTCCGATATTAATACTGTTCTGTGGTAAGACCCGCCCATTGGGAGGAGCCTTCCTGAAGTAGAAAGAGTTGTTAGTTTCAACAGAAACTCCCCCCTTGTATCTACTTCAGGCTACAACTGAAGCTTTTTCTACTATGGAACACGCCTGGACGAATGAGGGATTACACCGACAACGCCGATATAGAAGGTTGGAATATTTTGGGAGAGAACTGAATACATGAAAGGTTTATGATGAGCTCTATAGTATTTGTTGGTCTTACCTTTTTCTGTTTCTTTGTTCTTTTATTTTTCTTTACTTTTGGTAATTCTGTAAGGAAACATATGAAAACAAATAATTCAGCACAATACACAAGGAAGCAGTACATGCATGACCAGGACTTTAAGATAGTAATAGAAATATGAAAGCATGTTTTTGTATTCTATTAAAGACTCTAACTTCACATGGATCATCACCACTGGAAATGCACTAGAAACTGACCAATGGTGTGAAAGAGTGACTGACCTTCAATAACCACAGGCGGAGCGGGGCCGCCCAGGCTCTGGCTCAGGGCGCTGGATACCTCCACCTTATTGGGGGAGGGGTTGTTCTCCAGGACCATGTGGGCGGCGCTTGGGAAGTACTCAGTGGCAGCGAGGACCAGAACGCTGAGCACCAGGAAAACCTTCATCTTCATCTGAAACAAGGCCGGAGAAAATAACAGAAATGCATAGAGCGTTATTTGAACAACCAACCTTCTGATTAACTGCTCTCGGCCATTGTTGCCCCAAACATCAAACAAAACCAGTGAACCAGGTTGTAGCATCAGGTTTACCAGAACATGCAACAGGGTGCAGCGTTAGCATTAGCAGTTCTAGCAAGGCTAAGACTAGCAGTGCTCAGTGCTTCCCGTACAGCTAGACCGGGAACAAAACAGGGACCAATTTTTGACAGTTCGAAGAGAACGATGACACCAGACTGTAGTGCACTGTGAGCTTCCCGTCTACAATAGTTTTGCTCCCCTCAGCGATCACATGCTCGCTGAATGGACCTGTGACACTCGTGAAGCTACCAGCTGCTAGCATCAGGTGTTTTCCGGGGGCCAGAATGGGTGACATCGAAGGAAACCTTCGGCTTTTAAAGCAGAATAGACAGAGGTTCTACCAAATCGAGGCGGTAACGATGTCCAGCGGAGACAATCAGAAGTGCTCAAATTACAAGTAGGTGTGGTGTGTGAATCAGCAAGGTCCCCTGCCCAAAGGGATCAATGCTGACGTGTACAGCCGCTTTCAGCATTCAACAGCTGGTTATCTACTTGGTGCCCTCAAAACAGTGTAGTCTTTGATGACAATTGGAGTAAGTTTTGGGGAAAGCCCGGGCTCATATGCAGGGATGGAATCCATCCGACTTCAGAGGGTACATCCCTATTAGTTCAGAACTCTCACGCGCTCTGTCAAGTGTTCAGATTCAAGGCAGATAGAGACTGTGCATGTCTCTCGTGCAAATAATGCCAAAAAGTCAAATCTCAGAAAAACTATTTCAGGCGTCAGACCAAGTAACTTACTAAGTCACAAATGATACAAATAAACAAATACATAAGCATATAAAATGTGGACTGCTAAACATTTGGTCACTTTCCTCCAAATTGCTCTCAGTTAATGAATGAATTAGTGATTATAATATAGATCTTCTAGCTCTAACTGAAACTTGGCTTCAACAAGACGACTACGTCAGACTAAATGAGTCCACCCCACCCACCCGTGTTAACTTTCAGACCGCCAGGAGCACAGGCCGAGGTGGTGGTGTGGCAGTAATCTCACACTCAAGCCTACTCATGAGCCCTAAAACTAACAATGCATTTCACTCATTTGAAAGCCTTATGCTGTCAATCACATGTCCAAATATGAAAAACCAAAAAGGAGTTTTGTTCATTGTATCTACCGACCTCCTGGTCCCTATTCAGAGCATTTAACTGAGTTTTCTGAGTGTTAGCCTGAGATAAAGTAGTTATAGCTGGAGACTTTAATAGCCACGTGAACGTGAGTGACAACTCTCTCAGTAATGCCTTCAGCGCCCTGCACAATGTGACAGCAGTGGTTTAACTCAAAATGTAAATAAACTGACTCACAGTCACAAGCACACTCTGGATCTTGTCCTAACGTATGGAATATAGATTAGTGACCTCATTGTCTTCCCTCAAAACCCTATATTGTCAGATCATTTCCTAATCACCTTTCAGTTTATTCTTAAAGTGTATCCAGCCCCACATAATAAAGTTATAATGAAAAGAACAGTATCAAAAAAATCTATCTCAAAGTTCAAAGAAATAATAGAGACAATATTCAGTGACATGTCATGTGATCCTGCTGAGAACAGCTTTAGTCCAGGGCAAGTGATCAATTTGTCGACTTGAATTCTCTGAAGTCTGCACTTGATGTTGCAGCGCCGTTAAAACAGAAGGTCATTAGGCCATAGCGCGCCTCCCCATGGTACAACCAAGAACTGCGTTCACATAAACAAAGAGTTCACACTTCACCTAAAAGCATGAAAAAGCTGCCTACTGTCCTATAAGCAGGCTCTGCCTAAGGCCCAAACCAGATACTATTCAAATGTAATTGAAGTCAACAAAAATAACACTAGATTTGTTTTCAGCACTTGTAATTTTGGGCTTTACGTATTAGTCTTTCAGCTTCATGGACGTGGCTTTTGAGATTGTATAGTACAGTATATCTGGCAGGAGTCACAGACTGATATGTGTAACAGTCTTATACACATTTTCAATCTGGAAAGGCTCTGGAAACAATCAGGAAAAGGCAGAACGTTCAGTCAAATACCTCAAGCAGTGGATAAGTTGATAAATCTTTAAACTTAATTCAATTCATTTTGGAGCCACGTGACGAGTTGAACCGGGAATGGTTAAGTTTGTTCTACAGGCATCTACAGCTTGCACAAAGGTTGGCTTTTGTGGCGATTTTTGTCTGTTTTTAGATCATGACAGATTTAACTGTTTAAAATCGTTCAAAAACAGCTTCATCGTTTTTAGTTTGGTTTGCTCGCCTTGGCTTGCCATTCTATTTGTGCCGCTTTAAGTTGAAGTCTACTGTTTATAGGCAATGCTATTTTTTTCGAGTGGAGCCTATAACTCACTATTTATTACTTGATAGTATTTGCACCCAACAATTCATGTTCCTCACCTTCCGAGTCTAGATTGCACAAGTGGGGCCTTTTTCCCATCATAAATCGTTGACAGAGTGCATGGCTCAGAAGGTATAAATGACGCGGGTCCAGAAACAGCTCGAGCCCTGATCATCCATTTGTAGTCCATGTGTGGCTCTAACTTCAGCCGTGAAAACTCCAAAATGTCTCTCACGTGTGGATATTCCAGGAGCTAAAGTGAAGGAGCGAGAGCCTTGTGCGGCTCACGTCAAGACGCACACACACATGTTGAGACGCACACATGTCAGGGTGCACACACACACACGTCAAGACGCACACACACATGTTGAGACGCACACATGTCAGGGTGTACACACACACACGTCAAGACGCACACACACATGTTGGGACGCACACATGTCAGGGTGCACACACACACACGTCAAGACGCACACACACAGGTTGAGACGCACACATGTCAGGGTGCACACACACACACCTCAAGACGCACACACACATGTTGAGACGCACACACAGGTTGAGACGCACACATGTCAGGGTGCACACACACACACGTCAAGACGCACACACACATGTTGAGACGCACACATGTCAGGGTGCACACACACACACGTCAAGACGCACACACACATGTTGAGACGCACACATGTCAGGGTGCACACACACACACGTCAAGACGCACACACACATGTTGAGACGCACACATGTCAGGGTGCACACACACACACACGTCAAGACGCACACACACATGTTGAGACGCACACATGTCAGGGTGCACACATACACACACGTCAAGACGCACACACACATGTTGAGACGCACACATGTCAGGGTGCACACACACACACGTCAAGACGCACACACACATGTTGAGACGCACACATGTCAGGGTGCACACACACACACGTCAAGACGAACACACACATGTTGAGACGCACACATGTCAGGGTGCACACATACACACACGTCAAGACGCACACACACATGTTGAGACGCACACATGTCAGGGTGCACACACACACACGTCAAGACGCACACACACATGTTGAGACGCACACATGTCAGGGTGCACACATACACACACGTCAAGACGCACACACACATGTTGAGACGCACACATGTCAGGATGCACACACACACACACGTCAAGACGCACACACACATGTTGAGACGCACACATGTCAGGGTGCACACACACACACACACGTCAAGACGCACACACACAGGTTGAGACGCACACATGTCAGGGTGCACACACACACACGTCAAGACGCACACACACATGTTGAGACGCACACACACAGGTTGAGACGCACACATGTCACGGTGCACACATACACACATGTCGAGGAGCACACACACACATGTCGAGGAGCACACACACACACATGTCGAGGAGCACACACACACATCGAGGAGCACATACACATATCGAGGAGCACATACACACAAATGTCGAGGAGCACACACACACATGTCGAGGAGCACACACACACATGTCGAGGAGCACACACACACATCGAGGAGCACATACACATATCGAGGAGCACATACACACAAATGTCGAGGAGCACACACACACATGTCGAGGAGCACACACACACACATCGAGGAGCACACACACACATGTCGAGGAGCACACACACACATCGAGGAGCACACACACATGTCGAGGAGCACACACACACATGTCGAGGAGCACACACACACATGTCGAGGAGCACACACACACATCGAGGAGCACATACACATATCGAGGCGCACACACATGTCGAGGAGCACACACATGTCGAGGAAAACACACATGTCGAGGAGCACACACACACATCGAGGAGCACACATGTCGAGGAGCACACACATGTCGAGGAGCACACACACACACATCGAGGAGCACACATGTCGAGGAGCACACACATGTCGAGGAGCACACACACACGTCGAGGAGCACACACATGTCGAGGAGCACACACATGTCGAGGAGCACACACACACACATCGAGGAGCACACACACACATCGAGGCGCACACACACACGTCGAGGAGCACACACATGTCGAGGAGCACACACATGTCGAGGAGCACACACACACGTCGAGGAGCACACACATGTCGAGGAGCACACACATGTCGAGGAGCACACACACACACATCGAGGAGCACACACACACATCGAGGAGCACACACACACATCGAGGAGCACACACATGTCGAGACGGACACACACACATTGAGGAGCACACACATGTCGAGGAGCACACACACACATCGAGGAGCACACACACACGTCGAGGAGCACACACATGTCGAGGAGCACACACATGTCGAGGAGCACACACACACATCGAGGAGCACACACATGTCGAGACGGACACACACACATTGAGGAGCACACACATGTCGAGGAGCACACACACACATCGAGGAGCACACACATGTCGAGACGGACACACACACATTGAGGAGCCTCCGACGGTCCCTCTTCTGCCTGAAGAGTGGGTCCAGCTCGACTCAGACGGTCCCTCTTCTGCCTGAAGAGTGGGTCCTGTTCGCCTCAGACGGTCCCTCTTCTGCCTGAAGAGTGGGTCCAGCTCGCCTCAGACGGTCCCTCTTCTGCCTGAAGAGTGGGTCCAGCTCCAGTCTCCTCGTGTCCGTCTGTCCGTCTGTGAGAGTCGGATCTCTCCTTCACTGGAACTCCTCCAGGTTTCTACGCTTTTTTCCCAAAGAGGTTTTTTTGTAGTTTTTCCTGGCCGAGAAGGAGAGTCTAAGGACAGAGGACCCTGGGACATCGTCCCTCGCCACCACAGACATTGTCTGACTCCATCGCCACCACAGACATTGTTGATTCATTTCTCCCTGTGGCCCTCAGAGGCAACTGTTGTTGTGATTTTGGGCCTTACAAAAATAAATTGATTTGATTTGATTTGACACACGTATCGAGGAGCACACACATGTCGAGACGGACACACACACATTGAGGCGCACACACGTATCGAGGAGCACACACATGTCGAGACGGACACACATGTCGAGACGGACACACATGTTGAGACGCACACAATGTGTGGGTGATCAAATTCTTTCATGGTACAACAATTTGTCTGAAAGAACAAACTTGCAACAAATATATTTCAGCCTGTTATTATAAGACAATTTGGAAATATAAAATTGACTTTTTGCATAAACCGCTTCAACATAATATGGTATAATTCACTTTCTTTTGCACAGCGGTGGCACATGCAGGTTGTTCATCTTCACACACGTGTTCATGAAAGTGAGACACACATTGTGTGCACTGGCCTGTGGGCCCTGCTGAGTGAGGCCTCAGGCTGGAGTTGCTCTCCTCCCACAGCAGCTCTGCTGAAGGAGAGGCCTGTGTTTGCACTGCACATGGAGCTGAGAGGAGCACATGGTGGAGGATGGAGCAATGTGAGCTGCTGCTGCTGCTGCTGTTGTTGTTGTTGTTGTTGTTGTTGTTGTTGTTTATTGTGACCAAAATGACAATTAGTTAACTCATTTAAAGTAAAAAAATAAACTCCTTAAATTTAGTAAATGCAAGATATATCAATTTCAAATTCACTCTTTATTATTCTGTCTTTTATTGTAAACTAATGTGTATTTAAAGGTGCTCTATGTAACATGCAAAGTCCTTTTTTGTTGTCTGGAACATTAAATTCAAACTAGATTCAGATTGGATGATATAAATGTATTTGTATTTGAATAACAACATAGAAACACTGCAAAACATACTACATTAAATCTGTTCAAATTAAATTGGCAAAAAAAAAAAAAATCTTGATATTTTCTATTAACTTTATTATAATTCACTTGTAGAGATAGCTATATGTTTTCTAAAAATATGAATTTGTTTACCAGATTTGATATATATTTTAATATAGGATCATTTACAAATATTAAAAGTATTTTCACACACAAAATGATAATTTGTGTGAAGAAAAGCACATTTATAAGTCATAAAGTTAAAACTGCTCATATCATCATCAATATTTAAGACACTCTGATTATCCAAACAATAACACACGTGTGTGTGTGTGCGCGCGCGCGCGTGTGTGTGTGTGTGTGTGTGTGCGCGCGCGCGTGCGTGTGTGTGCGCGCGCGCTTGTGTGTGTGTGTGTGTGTGTGTGCGCGCGCGTGTGTGTGTGTGTGGAACGGGGCTATGATGAAAAACATATTTTATAATTTATGTAAATGAGTCTAGTCTTAACGAGACATATGCACACACACAATATCAAAATGGAATATACCGGTAACTAAACTTGGACTTGACAAGGACAAGGCCAAACCAGGACCGAACCAGGACCAAACCAGGACCAAACCAGGACCGAACCAGGACCGAACCAGGACCAAACCAGGACCAAACCAGGACCGAACCAGGACCGAACCAGGACCAAACCAGGACCGAACCAGGACCGAACCAGGACCAAACCAGGACCAAACCAGGACCAAACCAGGACCGAACCAGGACCAAACCAGGACCAAACCAGGACCGAACCAGGACCGAACCAGGACCGAACCAGGACCGAACCAGGACCGAACCAGGACCAAACCAGGACCGAACCAGGACCAAACCAGGACTAAATCAAGACTAAACCAGGACTAAACCAGGACTGAACCAGGACCGAACCAGGACCAAACCAGGACTAAATCAAGACTAAACCAGGACTAAACCCAGACCAAACCAGGACTTAATCAGGTCCAAACCAGGAACAAACCTGGACCAAAAAACAGTGTGAATACAACACCGTGAAGTTATTTTTTTAAATGTAGGGGGCGCTCTACAAAGAGAAACTAATCTAGAAACTAATGAAAATGTGTTCTGAGTGAGTGAGGGACCACCCAGAGTCTAAACTAGAAACAGACGTTAGCGTTATATTTTTATCTAATCTACAGCTTCTCTTCCTTTTTCTGGAGGCGCTTTTCCTTTAGAGAGTGTACAGGTTTGGGACCCAAAACCAACACTAAAGCAGCCCTGAAAACGGGCTAAACCAGTACAGAGCAGGGTCTAAACCAAGTCAAATGAAGATAAAACCAAAGCTAAACAAGGCTTGAACTAGGACTAAACAAGGATTACACCAGGGCTAAAAAATCCAATAGCACAAAACCAGGACTAAAACAGGATGAAAAGTAAGATTTAATTTAATTAAACCTGAACTGAAACTGCACTCAGGGGTTAATAAAAAGTACAGAATTAGCTAAGACTGTGCAAGTAATGTTCAGTGTAATTCACGCTGAATTTGGATAACTATTACAATGAAATGTAGTAATGGCAAAGTGAGGGTCAGTTTGTTCTGACTGACGAAGAGTGGGAAAATATATGTAAATCTCAGTGGTCCCACAAAGTCACATGTTTGGAGGGAATTCTGTTGGAAAAGTGTGACACGTTTTTTATAACCCAATGTCAAAGTGCCCATTACTCACATGGAAATGCAGACTGTTGGAGAAACTGTGGCACCAGGAGGCAAACCACTGTCACGTGTTCTGGGACTGTCCTGTTGTTCACCAGTAAAGTTTTACAGACAATTTATGACATCACCATTCCACTGCATTTCAGAACCGTGTATTTGCACCTCAGAACTCCTGCCATGGACACAATAAGCAGTATACTCTGTGGCATTCTCCTGGCAACAGCGAAAAAGAACCTCACCAAAAAGATGGATGATACAAATTGGACCGACAATCATTGACTGGACATGCGGAAGATGGGGAAAAAAAATCACAATTGGACTCAATTTGAAAATGGACAAAATTTCCGACACTTTGCAAAGTGGGACTCAAATCCAGGTCAATCAATTTCTCAAATTTCATTTTCTGTATATTTTGTTTGCTGAATGCGAGGTTCTTGCACTTAAAACTTTTAGTCAGAATGTCACTTGAAATGTGCTAAAATGTAATATACCAATGGGAAAGTATTTTTTACTTTTCAGTCCTTCAAAAATTGAGTTGAAAGTACATATTACTGCTCTTAAATAGTGAGGTAAAAGTTAAAAATATTCACTGTAAAATGTACTTAAATAATAAAATGTACTAGCTAAAAACTGTACTCACCCTATTTTACGCACTATAAGGCGCACTTAAAAGCCTTTCATTTTCTCAAAAAACAACAGTGCATTTTATAATCCAGTGCGCCTTGTATATGGATGAATTCTGGTTGTGCTTACTGACCTTGAAGCGATTTTGTTTGGTACACGTTTTATTTTGCTTATTGCGCCTTATAGTTCAGTGCGCCTTAAACAGTCCTTCCAGCGCTGAGTTGATTTATAACTATAACTGTTATAATTAATTCTACATTCCCTCCTTAAGCATCAAACATTGAGAATATTTAATTTTCTTGTTTCAACAAACTCAAAACTAACAAGATTGAATGGCAAACATCTTCCACGCACTGCACTGACATGAGCTTTAGCCTTGTTGTGCCCTTGCCATGTTCAATAGGGTAACTTTTTAATTTTATTATATAGTTGGAGAAACAAAAATAATGTGGTCAAAAACGGCCAGGTCAATAGGTAAACAAATGTGAATAAAAGTCGTGTTGAGAGTGGGAAAAACTGTAATGCTGAAAAAGACACTCCCAAAGACGCTGGGTCCTGAGAAAGATAGAGATCTGCTTAACAGTCAGAGCTTCCAATATTAGCTTTGTGGCGCGAGACGTTTCAGTCCACAAGCGTCACATGCGCAAAAAAGAAACATGCTTGCCAGGTCCTGAGCTTGGATACCAAATAATTACACAAACTTTCTACATGTGACGTTTGAGCACTAAAGCCAACATTTGAGCAATAAAATGTGATGCAAATTTTAAAACTGTGTCTTAAAGTTGAATCTGAGTAAGAACACAACATATAATACTAAATAATAAAACATTTAAAAATCTTAAATTTTTAGCACCACATGTGACGTTTCAGGCCACAACCCAAAACATCAGCTAATTTGTGTGTTCTAACAAGTGACATTATGTATTTATGTTATTTAAAAGTAATAAGAAATGACAGAAAAAGTACAAATTACATTTTCAAACAACACAATCCTATTTATACACACTCTGTTGGCTTTATAGACTTACATTTTTTAGCAGGCCTATTTTATTATGTAATTGGTGTTTAGAGTAAAAATTCTTAAAAACGTTTGTCTTGTTCCTAATATTACTTAGTATCTATAGTTTGCTGAACTTTGTACAGTATAAAACAAACTATAGAGTAATTGAAATTGTATGTTAAAATATTGTGTGTATAAGTGTGATAAATGATGTATATACCATACTTGATTATATATGATAATAATACAACAGTAGCAAATTGTGTTCTCGCAAACATGGTGAGAATAATGTTTCATCAAATATTATTCTTTGTCATTTCCATGAAATGTATTCAAATCAGCTGTTCCGTGTCAAAGCGGTCACCACGTTTTATCTTTTTTATAAATGTGTGGTCTGCAGATGTCCACATTTGGGACCTCTTACTTCTGTTTGCCCCATAGATACGGTACGTTTAATGGCAAACTGTGGTACATTCCAGGCAAAGCAATAACATCTCCATGGAGACAAGCTACAGCAAACGAAGGGGTCAAGAATCAAAATGGTCCAAGAGTGGTTGGCACTTTGTATCAGCAATCGTTCTGTAGCTGTTTAAACTAAATGGACACTTTTATTATATTGTGTTCATTGTCTATTGGACAAATTCTACACTGGCTTAAACAAACAAACATTGGATCACATTTTAACATCTAGAATTGTGCAGCTAAAATGTTAGTCCAGCTGTTTGTCCTCATATCATACTCACATATAAATGAATGCTGTAAATATGGATTTCAGCTTTTGAATATGAAATGATATTTTTTTGTAAATTTACAGTGGCACAATATGATTGATAATAATGAATAATGATAATATAGTGTGTGTGTGTGTGTGTGTGCGTGCGTGTGCGTGTGCGTGCGCGTGTGTGTGTGTGTTTGTTTGCATGTGTGAATTACTAGATTACATGTAAAAAGTAAACTTTTTATTTAATTTCTAGGCAACATGTTTTGCCAAGGGTTTTGCTTTAATAAAAAAGTAAAAAAAGTAGTAAAAAAGTAAAAATCTGAAAATATCCTCTTTTGACACAAAAATGTAAGATAATAATGGTTGAATCTACAATTCCCATCTCCCATCATGTATTGCAGTTGCCCTGTTTGTCCCTTCAAATCTATTCTGGTCAAATGGTGCATTATTAAGTATACAGTAATACGTAGTAACACATGTCTGCTGTCTGTAGTGGAGTCTTTTACCTGTGCTGCTGTGGCCGTTTCCTCCGTGTCTGTCTCTGCTCCGCTGCCTCCTCTCTCCTCTGGACCTCAAAGTGCTCATATTAAAGCGCTCCGGGGGCGGGGTTAATCATGAGACAGAGGCTGGGCCAAATATTTTCTGAAAGATGCCACCAAACTAAAATCAGAAAGAGTGTTCTGATCATTTTAACAATATCATTGTTATCTTTAAAATAATGGAGTTAATTTGATTAAAAAAAGTAACATTTTGAGGAACACAAATATTTGACTTTTGACTGTTGAAGGGGGTTAATCCATCTATTATTTAGTTTTTACAATTGCTTTAGTAAATGTTAAGTCCATAGGCATATTGTCTGGCTCTGGTCCGCCAGACGGGGTCGCCATGGAGATATTTGGCATGTTTAGGCTCAATGACAACCTGCGTTTACATAATCTGATCATGGCCCCCAGGTCAGGGGCATGTGACCCAAAACATGTTTTCTTAATAAATGAAATGTAATTAGTACCTGCCTCATTTAATCATGAGGTCGATATCAGCAATTTACAAAAAGACCTTTAGTAATTCCCATAATTTCAATAAGTAATTAACTTATCACTGTGAGTCGTGTTTAATGCATAGATCTATAAATGACTTGGATAAGACACTCTGTCCTCGAGCGGGTTTGATTAGTGGCCAGTCCGCAGTACTGCACTTCCTGGCCCAGAAAGAAGCCAATGTATTTTTTATTTACTCGTTGTTGGCTGACAAGGACCTACAGCTGTCTCAATGGTCGTATTTTGAAGGGAAACTTCTCTGTTCGAACAGCATGAACTTACTATTTTTTAAAGACTTAAAGTGCCTAAGAAGGCTTTATAAGATTATGCCCAGCCTTGTTCTTAGCCGGCGCTAACTCCGCTCTAGCCGCCAACGCACTGATTAGTCAGGACTGATCATATCTGTTTTTACACAGTAAAAAAAGTATTTTTTGGCGTCATGCGCCACTGACCCAGGCCACTGAAACTAATACGATCCCGTCTTTGATTAATTTTCCAGATCGTCATATAGTTTCATGGGCTAAAGCTAGAGTGAGCGGGAAACTAGTTCTGTCATCGGCTTTATTCTGCATTTATTTCACTTCTCTGCAAAGCCTCTATATTGCATTTTGTAATGTATGAAATGCATTGGCTTTGGATAGTGTTAGATGCGTTGGAAATATATTTTTTATCTTGACGCAATAAATAGGGTTATTGCAATAGGGTTACCAATGTGCGCTAGCTTTGTTATGCTAAACCAGATGGTTTAAGTTAAGTTGGCTGAAGTTAGCATCAGTGGAAATATAGCTGTTTATCACACGATCAAGTCGGTGTTTGGTAACTATATATTTTTAGGGGGGGAATTCTATTTTTTGTCTGCTTGTATATATATATTTTTTATGTCTGTCTTATTTTCACTTTTCTTGTTCAATCATATCACTTTGATGCTTAGCTCCACATTAGCCAACGCAAGAGAGCACTTTAAAACGCTAACCACAACCTCAAACAGGAAGATGTCATTTCATTTCAATCAATCAATCAATCAATCAATCAACCTTTATTTATAGAGCCCTTCACAACACTCAAAGTGGCCAAAGTGCTTCACAATAAGAATCAAGGTAATACAAAACATAGAAACATTTGCCTTTTACTGTTCACTGATCTGCTCCGAAATGGACCAATGGAAACATGGCGTATGGAGTAAACTGTTGCACCTCACTCACTTGATCAGACACTTCAGAATCAGAATCAAAAAAGGTTTATTGTCATTCTTAATGAATTGAATGAATTAAAAAAACATATTCAGTGCAACGTATAAACAGTGAACAATGATAAAACAACCTCTATCAAATTAACAAGAAAAACAATTTAAATCTGCTATGGGATGAAAATAGAATAAAAATAGGCTTCCCATGTGCACAAAAAAGACACTTGATCACCTCTATAGTATCACATTGTGTTTCAATAGTCTGCCTACACATTTTGTTCCTCCGTCACACATAAATCAAAATTTGAACTAGTAAATTCATATTATTTTTTGCCCCCAAATCAGAGAGACATGTGATTGTGAGCAAGTGCGTATCCACAGCGACGGCGTCAACAACAATGTGTGCTGCGGCTCTAGGTTTACAGCCGGATCCAGATTGGATCAAGTCAGTGTGGACATGTTGGTGAGGCATGTGATGGACAAGCTGATAAGAGCGACCACAGCGCACAGAGACGCCCAGGGTGACGCGGTGTGACAGTCAAGTGACAGCACAGCAGCACTACATTAGACAGGCACAATAAGAGAAACACATAAATAAATAATGAATATATAAAAGCATGTGAACACTAAATAAGAGTGCAGTTAAATGCAAAAAAAGAGCTGAATTATTTTTTTCTGGATTAAATCAAATCTCCCTTTATTGTTGTAAAGAGAATTTGAACAAATGTAATGCTTTTACTTTGGGATCTCATGTTTTAGAACTTAAAATAATGCCTATGTATAGAACATACTAAAAACTCCTGGCCCCAAAAACATCCTGGCAAACCCAACCCGCACCCAGCTCATTTCCTGGTGTGGGCCTAAACTGAATATTAAAGCTTTTACATTCAGAATAAGCACACTCTGACTGGGCTCAACGTGGTTACATACAGTATGTTAGTGTTACCGGTACCAGAAGCATTTGCCCCGTGTTGACCCACAATAACCTTCTACCTCATTACTTTCTTCCACTCTTTCTGGACTCTCGTTCTACTCCACTCTTGTCCGCGGAGTGGAGTAGAACGAGAGGAGAGGAGCAGGGAGAAACTTCAGCGAACTTTGGGAGCCGGGAATCCACTACGCCACAGCCGTGCAAACACAGCCTGGCATGTGTGCTGCTGCTTTTACCACTCAACCACCAGACAGCACATATGTGCTGTCTGGTGGTTGAGTGTATATACACTTTATTCCAAATTAATATGCAAATTACATTTTCTCTGATTTTACTAAATCATTAATATTCATGACAGTCATCATAATTTATAACAATTCAAGTTATTGAACAAAACTACCATAACAGTATTTTTTCAAAAATAAAATGCACTGTTCCAAAGGCTTATGCACAGCAGAGTTTCAAACCATGTTATTGTTGTAAAGAACTGAAAATGGCCATTTGTTAAATTAGAAGCATTCCAATCAAAACTTCTGAACAGGTCAAGTTACATTTTAACATGGGACCCCTTATTTGAGAGGAGCTTCACAATTCTTGCATCCTTTGAACTTCTGAGTTTGTGGAGAGTTTTTGCTTGAATTTCTTTGCAGGATTTCAGAATATCCTCCCAGAGCTGCTGTTTGGATGTGAACTGCCTCCCGTCCTCATAGAACTTTCACTTGTGGATGCTCCTAAGGGTCTCAATGGGGCTGAGGTCAGGGGAGGATGGGGCGAGTGTGAGGGGCACAGAGGCATGTGTGAGGGGCACAGAGGCATGTGTGAGGGGCACAGAGGCATGTGTGAGGGGCACAGAGGCAGACGTGTGTGAGGGGCACAGAGGCAGACGTGTGTGAGGGGCACAGAGGCATGTGTGAGGGGCACAGAGGCATGTGTGGGGGGCACAGAGGCAGACGTGTGTGAGGGGCACAGAGGCAGACGTGTGTGAGGGGCACAGAGGCATGTGTGAGGGGCACAGAGGCATGTGTGAGGGGCACAGAGGCATGTGTGAGGGGCACAGAGGCAGACGAGTGTTAGGGGCACAGAGACACACATGTATGAGGGGCACAGAGGCAGACGAGTGTGAGGGGCACAGAGGCAGACGAGTGTGAGGGGCACAGAGGCATGTGTGAGGGGCACAGAGGCAGACGAGTGTTAGGAGCACAGAGGCAGACGAGTGTTAGGGGCACAGAGACAGACATGTGTGAGGGGCACAGAGACAGACATGTGTGAGGGGCACAGATGCAGACGTGTGTGAGGGGCACAGATGCAGACGTGTGTGAGGGGCACAGAGACAGACATGTGTGAGGGGCACAGAGACAGACATGTG
The DNA here is from genome assembly GCF_026437365.1 of Eucyclogobius newberryi. Lineage (NCBI taxonomy): Eukaryota > Metazoa > Chordata > Actinopteri > Gobiiformes > Gobiidae > Eucyclogobius > Eucyclogobius newberryi. The sequence continues at coordinate 37,881 of NW_027316149.1, forward strand.
TGAGGGGCACAGAGGCAGACGTGTGTGAGGGGCACAGAGGCAGACATGTGTGAGGGGCACAGAGGCAGACGAGTGTGAGGGGCACAGAGGCAGACGAGTGTTAGGAGCACAGAGGCAGACGAGTGTGAGGGGCACAGAGGCAGACGAGTGTGAGGGGCACAGAGGCAGACATGTGTGAGGGGCACAGAGGCAGACGAGTGTGAGGGGCACAGAGGCAGACGAGTGTTAGGAGCACAGAGACAGATGAGTGTGAGGGGCACAGAGGCAGACATGTGTGAGGGGGACAGAGACAGACGTGTGTGAGGGGCACAGATGCAGACGAGTGTGAGGGGCACAGAGGCAGACGAGTGTGAGGGGCACAGAGGCAGACATGTGTGAGGGGCACAGAGGCATGTGTGAGGGGCACAGAGGCAGACATGTGTGAGGGGCACAGAGGCAGACGAGTGTGAGGGGCACAGAGGCAGACATGTGTGAGGGGCACAGAGGCATGTGTGAGGGGCACAGAGGCATGTGTGAGGGGCACAGAGGCAGACATGTGTGAGGGGCACAGAGGCAGACATGTGTGAGGGGCACAGAGGCATGTGTGAGGGGCACAGAGGCAGACATGTGTGAGGGGCACAGAGGCATGTGTGAGGGGCACAGAGGCAGACATGTGTGAGGGGCACAGAGGCATGTGTGAGGGGCACAGAGGCAGACATGTGTGAGGGGCACAGAGGGAGACATGTGTGAGGGGCACAGAGGGAGGCCGGCCCACTCCTCCACTCGTATTTAGAGATTAACCCTTTGTTGAGGTTTCTCCTTGAGAAGCTCGAACCCTTTGAAGAGATTGTTATAAATCTCTTCTTGAGCATTTTTTTCAGGACGTGTTTTTTTTGTCGCAGGCTTTGTTCTAATGAGAGATCGAAAAGTCCAGAGTGATTTAACAGAGTTCGCTCTGTGTTTCTTCTGAATAACTTCATTTTCATAATTTACGTTTCACCGGTGGAAGCACTTATGCACGCGACGGCTGCGGCCAAATGATTTATTCTTCAAGTGTTCACACACAATGAGTAACAGTTCCACGTCACACACGGACAGCTGAGCTCGTAGTTCCTCTTGAGCATTAAAGAGACAGATCCAGAGAAAACAGCTTCCTTAAAGGTGAACCAGGCTGTTATTTTATATTGTTTAACAGTTATTTAATCAGGAGAGTCCCATTCAGATGAAATACCTTTATTGAGTTATTGATGAAGTCTCCAGTATATTTCTGAAGGCTGCACTTGGCTTTGGATATGAGGCTTCGTCACTGAAATTCAGGAAACTCTTTAAGATTATTCTAAAATGAATTATTCTTACTTGCTCCAGCCAATCGGGCAGACGATATTGTTGACCCCCAGATGAGTCATCATGGTGGTCCTCCTGTTCTCTCACACACCTGCTCCATGTGGCCTTTTGATGCCTCAGTGCTTTTTTTTTTATCTATTTATCTTGTATTGAGTTGTGTGTGTGTTTGTGGGGTGTTTTTGGAGGAGATATTATTGCTGTTATGTTTGGTGTATGTTTTTTGTTGTTTGTTAATCAATTTAGAAAAATATATAATAATAATCAGTCATTTCACAAATATTTATACATTCTTACAAATTTGAACATTCAAGGGGATTAATATCTATACTACATGTAGTTTAGATATCTATTGTTTGGATGCATTTAATAAGCTTGACTGTCAAGCTTATTAAATGCATTAATAAGCTAATCATTTTACTAAATATATTAAAAGTAAGTGGGAAAAAGCGGATCCTTTTTCTCAGATACATCGGAATGTAAGACCACATAATCACATGTTTGGAGAGAATTCTGTCCGAAAAATATATTGCAGTATTTCAAACCTCAAAGTGCTCACTTTTCAAAGGGAAACCCATGTTGCTGGAGAAAGTGTGGTTGCCAGGTGGCCCACCTTTACCACGGGTATAGGAACTGTTCTATTATCCTTAAGTATTGGACTGAGATAAACAAAGCACTGGAGACCACTCAGAACAATGTATTTGGCCCACAAAACTCCTGCCATGGACACAGTAAGCGGATACTTTTGGAGCATACTTTTGGAGCATACTTTTGGAGCATACTTTTGGAGCATACTTTTGGAGCATACTTTTGGAGCATACTTTTGGAGCATACTTTTGGAGGACTGGATCAAGGACTGGACTGACATCATAATTGAAATTTGAAAAACGCAAGGAAAATTCAAAAAAGATCTTTGCACATTAACAGCTCTAAAATATGACTTTTAAATCCAGGAAAATAGAATATTACTTACAGATGGTGCCGTTCTACTATTAAAGCCAAGAAAAGATGACAAAATGACTTCTGGCTGAGAAAATTTTCTGACTGACTTTTCTGGTAAACAAACTGCAGTAATTACTTCCCAGGACTCGGGCGTGATCCGCAGAATATCAGACATTATAACACACATTATAACACACATTATAACACACATTATAACACACAGACACACATGGGAATAAGGTAAGGTGTCGTAGCAGCAGTCATTTGAAGGAAAGGTGTATTATTTGTATTATTTAAGGCATGAAACCTGTGCCAGAGACATCATACAGCGTCCCGAAGGTCAGGGGGTGGTGCCGGAGTCAAAGCTGCGTGTCTGGCATTCCTGTCGCCATGGCAAAACGTGGAGGTCATCTAAAAGGTCGCTACATACATGAAAGAGAAAGGATGGCTCTATTAGTATAGCGGTCACATTCCATAAGGGGTTCATTCATTTATTTTGTCATTGTTTGCACCGAAATTTCCCCATGTGTGGACAATAAAGGATTATCTTATCTTATCTTAAAGGAAGGAAGTGCGCCGTTAGCATGCTAATCTTTGTTTTTTACTGGGATGGCACAAACACCACATTTAAGAGTGACATCATTTGTTGGTGACTGTCACCTCTCTCACGAAGCTGAGGATTTAAAACAGTTTTTTCCCGGCTGTCCTGATTTTTTGGGGGGCCCGATTCTAAGCTAACGCTAACATTGCTAGCTCTGACTCGACCCTGACTCTTTGAACTTTCTGTGGTGAATTTTCACCGCAGGTTTTGTTCTATTAATAGATGTCCCATTTGAAAAGCAGACTGTGCTTTAGCAGAGCTCTCTCCGTGCTTCTCCTCAATAACTTCATTTTCATAATTTACGTTTCACTGGTGGAAGCAGTTAGTTTTAAAAAGCCTGCGTCCAAATGATTTACACACATTCTTTGTGTTCAAGAGCAGAAAACAGAAGATGAATGAGATCTGAGAACTGTCCTGGACCATGTCAGGCCTCACTGTGGAGCCGGCATGTTCTTGTGCCTGCCTGGGTTTTACCCGACCATTTATTGTGAATCATTATATTTCTCCACTTCTGCGAGTTTACTCAATCCCACTGTGAACGTTTGCCACAAAACGTCATTTATTTAGAACCGTTGCCTGGTTTTTGCTATATTTTTGGCACGCGGGCTTAAAAAACAGCATCTTGTTAGTGAGTGCTTTTGATGGTCACAGGCAGAGTACATCCCACCGCCGGAGAGCAGAGCGAGCAGCAGGGCGAGCCGGTCCCCCACAGCTTCACAGGCCGGGTGACATTTTAATTGGTGTTTATGACGTAATTTTGACACGTTACAGAACACCAGTCCAAGTCCAGATGTCAAACCCTCTGATGAACTGTTCCAATAAAACGAACGCTGTGAGCAGGGAAGCGGATATTTTCTTTTGTGATTTTGACGAATGGTTTCGGAATTATGAGAAATTATGAGAAATTAGGACTGTAGCGATTAACAATTCCTCAAAGTCCCCAAAATGGTCAGAAAAACAGGAAGCTGAAACCTTTTTTTGAGTTATTTTTACACGTCGAATTATGTTAGTTGGTTTTGAATTGTTCACTGCTAGAGCTAGATTACGTTTCACTATGAAACCCGTGGATTAAAGTCAGACCGGAGACATTCATGACGCAAAACGCTCTATCTCTGCCCGTTGCTCAGACACTTTTCTAGCCGATGCCACCCACATTGAGCGCTGCTTCATATACAAATGAAAAACATGTCGATTTGGCCCTGGTTTTTGGCCCGTCAGTCATTTCAGCTGAGGCGAGTGACTATGGTCTAGAACAGGGGGTCCAAACTTTTTTCACTGAGGGCCTCATTTTGAACCTTGTACGGAGCAGAGGGCCACAAACAACCCGACAATTAAGTGAACCATTCAAAATGTTGCATTTGACATTGTTTCAATGAGCATCCACACCTTTAATAAGACTTGGAACATTAATATTAGCTTGGTGTAACATCAAAATGCTTGATTTCTTTTCCAACTTTGCAACAAAACGTGCTACTTTTTGCTGTTTGGACCAACTTAGCAGGAACCCGGAGGGCCAACAAAACTTGGTCTGAGGGCCACATTTGGCCCCTGGGCCACAGTTTGGACACCCCTGGTCTAGAAGCTGTTTTCACTCAAGTTCAACCTGATGGAACAGAAAACCAGTTGCTTTTGCCTTACACACACACACACCATTACAGAGTCTCGTCATAAACCAACTACTGTAACATGGATGATTATACCTGGAATGTATTTTTATATATTAATAATAATTTAATTTTCAACTATTCCATTTTTGCAATATCTCTCAGGTTTCATGCCCTGTTTTTCTTTATTCTGCAGCGCTCTGATAAAACATGAATCATAACACAATCATTACATTATATTATATCGCATGTAACTGGAATTCCATATTACACTCTTCAAATACAATTTCATATACCACAGCGCACAGACTTTTTTTTTTATTTATAAAGCTACATTAAAAAGTAGAGAGGGGCATGAATAAACGAATAAACATAAAACAATTGATGTAAAAATTCAGTCGTCAAACCCAAAGACATCTGGGAGCAGGACGAATAGGCCATAAAAAAGCAGAAAATGACAGTAAATTTGGAAATCCTGGGGGAATTCCAACTCGTCACATGAAAAATGAGAAGGGCTTCAATATTATAGAATGCACTGCAAAAAGCTATATCTAGGATGTAACTAAACTTGAACGAATGACAAACTTGAACGAGTAAATAATGGTCTGTTTTCTTACTGTTTTCTTGACAGGAAAAGTGACTTCTGCTATAACTGAACATGAACTGGGCTTAAACAAACTGATTATGTGGAATCACACTCAAGTCTTCTCTTAAAACTAACAGCCTTTCGCTCGTGGCACCGTCCCACTTCAGCCTCCGGGGGCCCAGTCCAGCCTCTTTACGCCAGCGTTAAAGTCGGGGCGGTGGCCGAAGAGAGACCTGGACGTGCCATCTGGAAAAGGCTCTCGTTAGCGCCAAGTCAAGGAGCAACATACGGTGGACAATGTCAGCGTAGCCTCCACTTCTACTGAAAGAAACCTTGAAATCGTAATTGACCAAGAACAAAGCGCATCTAAACTTTCATCTGTGTAACATAGCTCAAATCAGACAAATCTTGCCTAAAAGCGACGCTGCATTTTGAACCAGTTGAAAACGTATCCGCAAAAGATGTGAGAAACATTTCATCAGATTCACACCAGCAAATTGTGCTTTTGTAAAAATGTGGTTTGCATTTGGAATTTAGAAAGTATAAGATCAACAACGATAAAAAATCTATGTGTAACAGACGCGTTCAATCACATTTATTCTACACACTTCATCTTCCACGCCCCTATTTTTTTACTGTCGTTATTATTGTAGATTGTAAATAAAGAACTGAACTTAATGTTTCCATGGGGATCCAGTAAGCAGCAGTACAGATTTTTCACCTCACAGGAACTCGTTTATTTAAAAGGTTCTCTCTCTCAGTCTGTATACAGTCTATGGACAAAATGTACCCTTGCATTTGACCCGGTCCTCCCACTTTTACCTCTTTGTGCACTTGAGTTGTTTTGTGTTTTCCGGTTGAGCAGGAATTCCGTTCACACGAGCGGAGAACGGAGGGAAAGTCTTGCCCCTAAAACATGATACAAAGTGGGTCGATTTGTGTAAAATGTTCTATGTTATTGTGCGACATCAAATGAACACTGCACCATTTCTCTTGCCTGACCCGCCAGCCCCGCCCACATTCTGTTCTGGGTCTGGAATCGGAGTCAGAGCCAATGAAATCGTCGGTCATCCATTTACCGACCAATCCCAGGCGGAGGTTTTAACGCGTCACACTGAGATACGGAAGTAGCGCTTTCCACTCCAAAACATTCAAGATGGCGGACCCGGCTCGTGACCCGGCTCGTGACCCGGCTCGTGACCCGGCTCGTGACCCGGCTCGTGACCCGGCTCGTGACCCGGCTCGAGTGTTTACTTCTGCTCTCACTTCGGTTTGAACGATCAGGAAAGTCCGCTCTACTCGCCGTGATGAACGTGCGTTAGATGCGGTTATACGAAGGGCGTCATCGCGATTCAGGAGACATTTTCTGCGTTCAGGACGGATAGCGCGGAACACGCCTTGTTAACATGGGCTACGTAATATCCGGTTAAGCGTGTATGAATCATTGAGGCAATAAAATAATGTTTTACCGGTTTACTCGATGAATGGTGTCAGCCCTGATCTATAGTGAGGGTTTTTAAGCATTTACACTGTGAGACGTCGTCACAGTCCGATAGATGATGCAAATATCAGTCCAATATATCAGTTTTCTTTCTTTCTTGTAGCACCTGGGAAAAATATGCAAACTGCGCACAGAATGTCTCCATCTATTGCTAACTGCACCATTTCATTTAAGAGCGTCTCTGTAATCCACTGATGACAGCATTCTTCCAGACCTTAGGGACACCTTTACTTTGCTAAACGTCTTTGTTTTCTGTGGTAGATCGTGACTTCTTGTTCTTTTGTGAATGAAGTCATTTAGCTATTAGGCGTAATAGCTGACACATTTGCACCGTGAAAATTGCAACTGCGCCAATGGGGAAAGAACAAATAAAAAACACATTGAAGCTTGACAAAAGGCCATCTGGAGCTGAGCAATTTGGAACCCGAAGCAATGAAGTCTATACACTTGATTAAACTGGAACTTGGAAGCTTGGGGTGGACACGGGGACTGTGGGACTGGAGGATGTCTGAGTGAATTCAAAATAATCTGGGAAAAACACTCTCAATGACAAGAAAAATGACTTCCATGTCTTGTGCGTAGGGTGCACAGATATATCGACTCAGTATCGGTCAACGTTCAAGTCACTGAGAAATATCGGTCATCAGTCTTAGTAATAAAAGACTTAACTCTTCAGAAACAGGACGAAAACAACTGCTCCATGGACAGAGGCTGGACAGTAAAATGCAATCCAGTCTTTATTCCGAGGCAAAAGAGACAGAAATGGCAATTGCTCTGGAAATGTTTTAGACTAAACTCATCGTTAAATATAAGAATTCACTCGTGACCCGTGGAAGCCATTTTTTAAGACATTTTTGACTAGTTTTCCTCCACAACAATCCGTTTAGGCGTGTTTACTCCACATAACTTGAGTGTGAGAGGTTTAAAGAAGGAGACTGTGGCTGCTGCTGTTAAAGGAGGAGTAAAAAATACTAAATAAGTGTTTAAAACAACCGAACAACTTAATATCAGCCTAATATCGGTTCTCGGCCGAATGGGTTCAGTATCGGTCTAAATCTTCCATATCGCTGCACCACTAATTGTAAGTGAGGAAAAGCTTGTCTGATGAAGGACGTGTGGTGTTCTACAGACGAAGCTCCAGGCGAGGCCCAAGCAAGAGCGATGAAGACATTGTTGTCCTCCAGAGACATTGTCAATCCAAGCCATAGTGCAGGGGCGCAGGTCTAAAGCAGGTCTAAAACAGGACTAAAGCAGGTCTAAAACAGGTCTAAAACAGGTCTAAAACAGGACTAAAGCAGGTCTAAAACAGGTCTAAAACAGGTCTAAAACAGGACTAAAGCAGGTCTAAAACAGGTCTAAAACAGGTCTAAAGCAGGTCTAAAACAGGTCTAAAACAGGACTAAAGCTGGTCTAAAACAGGTCTAAAACAGGACTAAAGCTGGTCTAAAACAGGTCTAAAACAGGACTAAAGCAGGTCTAAAACAGGACTAAAGCAGGTCTAAAACAGGTCTAAAACAGGACTAAAGCAGGTCTAAAACAGGACTAAAGCAGGACTAAAACAGGTCTAAAACAGGACTAAAGCAGGTCTAAAACAGGTCTAAAACAGGTCTAAAACAGGACTAAAGCAGGTCTAAAACAGGTCTAAAACAGGTCTAAAGCAGGTCTAAAACAGGTCTAAAACAGGACTAAAGCTGGTCTAAAACAGGTCTAAAACAGGACTAAAGCAGGTCTAAAACAGGACTAAAGCAGGTCTAAAACAGGTCTAAAACAGGTCTAAAACAGGACTAAAGCAGGTCTAAAACAGGTCTAAAACAGGTCTAAAGCAGGTCTAAAACAGGTCTAAAACAGGACTAAAGCTGGTCTAAAACAGGTCTAAAACAGGACTAAAGCAGGTCTAAAACAGGACTAAAGCAGGTCTAAAACAGGTCTAAAACAGGACTAAAGCAGGTCTAAAACAGGACTAAAGCAGGACTAAAACAGGTCTAAAACAGGACTAAAGCAGGACTAAAGCAGGACTAAAGCAGGTCTAAAACAGGTCTAAAGCAGGTCTAAAACAGGTCTAAAACAGGACTAAAGCAGGTCTAAAACAGGTCTAAAACAGGACTAAAGCAGGTCTAAAACAGGTCTAAAACAGGACTAAAGCAGGTCTAAAACAGGACTAAAGCAGGACTAAAACAGGTCTAAAACAGGACTAAAGCAGGACTAAAGCAGGACTAAAGCAGGTCTAAAACAGGTCTAAAGCAAGACTAAAGCAGGTCTAAAACAGGTCTAAAACAGGACTAAAAAAGGTCTAAAACAGGACTAAAGCAGGTCTAAAACAGGACTAAAGCAGGTCTAAAACAGGTCTAAAGCAGGTCTAAAACAGGACTAAAACAGGACTAAAGCAGGTCTAAAACAGGTCTAATGCAGGTCTAAAGCAGGTCTAAAACAGGTCTAAAACAGGACTAAAACAGGTCTAAAGCAGGTCTAAAACAGGACTAAAGCAGGACTAAAACAGGACTAAAGCAGGACTAAAACAGGTCTAAAGCAGGACTAAAGCAGGTCTAAAGCAGGTCTAAAACAGGACTAAAACAGGACTAAAGCATGTCTAAAACAGGTCTAAAACAGGACTAAAACAGGACTAAAGCAGGTCTAAAACAGGTCTAATGCAGGTCTAAAACAGGACTAAAGCAGGACTAAAACAGGTCTAAAGCAGGTCTAAAACAGAACTAAAGCAGGACTAAAACAGGACTAAAGCAGGACTAAAACAGGACTAAAGCAGGTCTAAAACAGGTCTAAAGCAGGTCTAAAACAGGACTAAAGCAGGACTAAAACAGGACTAAAGCAGGACTAAAGCAGGACTAAAGCAGGTCTAAAACAGGACTAAAGCAGGACTAAAACAGGACTAAAACAGGACTAAAACAGGACTAAAGCAGGTCTAAAGCAGGTCTAAAACAGGTCTGAAACAGGACCAAAGCAGGTCTAAAACAGGACTAAAGCAGGTCTAAAACAGGACCAAAGCAGGTCTAAAACAGGACTAAAGCAGGTCTAAAGCAGGACTAAAGCAGGTCTAAAGCAGGTCTAAAACAGGTGTAAAACAGGACTAAAGCAGGTCGAAAACAGGACTAAAGCAGGTCTAAAACAGGACTAAAGCAGGACTAAAACAGGTCTAAAACAGGACTAAAGCAGGTCTAAAACAGGACTAAAGCAGGTCTAAAGCAGGTCTAAAGCAGGTCTAAAGCAGGTCTAAAACAGGTCTAAAACAGGACTAAAGCAGGTCTAAAACAGGTCTAAAACAGGACTTAAGCAGGTCTAAAACAGGTCTAAAACAGGACTAAAGCAGGTCTAAAACAGGACTAAAGCATGTCTAAAACAGGACTAAAGCAGGACTAAAACAGGACTAAAGCAGGACTAAAACAGGACTAAAGCAGGACTAAAGCAGGTCTAAAACAGGACTAAAACAGGTCTAAAACAGGACTAAAGCAGGTCTAAAACAGGTCTAAAACAGGACTAAAGCAGG
>NW_027316150.1:0-47781 GCF_026437365.1 Eucyclogobius newberryi
GTGCCAGACCTTCATTAGTCTTTTTTGCCATGAACTCGTGTCCTCTGCATCTTCAAAGAGGAAACTCACTGAGACTGAGGAACGGAGCCGGCTCGTGTCTGGGATCGGAGACGTGGCTTTGGTTTTGGTCATAATAGCCCCTTCTCCATTGGAGTGGCTGAGAGGATCATATTCATTATCATAATTGCAGTGACCGCGTGGCCTGAGACGAGTGTGTGCTGCCGGCTTCGCTTTTTATTCACTCACCTTCTTTCTCTTTCTCCTTAGCGCTCTGTCTTCCTTCCTCCGCCCTCTCTTTTTCACGTTGACCCTCCATTTCTTCCCATGTCTCTCGTTTCCTTTCCTTTGGCCCGTTCTCCTCCTCAATTTCTCTCTTCCCCCATCCCTACCTATCTCTTTTGTTTGCCTCCCTCAGTCTCTCCAGTCTCATTCTTCTTCTGTCTGTCTCTCTTCTCTCTCCCTCCCAATTCCTCTTTCTTCCCTCGTCCTCTTCTTACCGTTTCTCTCTCTCTTGTCTCCCTCCATCTCCCTCTGTTTTCCTTCTTCTCTCTCTCTTTCTTCTCTCTTGACGTTCACTCTCTCCCTTCTTTTGCCCCCGTATCTCCCTCCCTCACACTCCTCCATTTGTTTTTCTCTCAATGTCTCTCTCTCTCTCTTGTCTCCCTCCATTTCCCTCCGTTTCCCTCCCTCTTGCTTCTCTTTCTTTCTCTCGCTTTCAATTCGTCTGTCTTCTCTCTCCCCTTGTCCCTCTATTTCCCTCCCTTCCCCTCTCTCTCAATACATCCCTCTCTCCTGTCGTTCTCGCTCTTTCTCCCTCTCCCTCCTTTTTGAACCCCCATCTCCCGCCACTCACCCGCCACCCTTTGCCTCTGTCCCTCTCAATCTCCTTCCATTTCCCCTCTCTTTCTCTCTTCCTTTCAAGTCCTCTCTCTCTCTTCTCTCTCCTCTTGTTCATCTCTGCCTGCTTTTCCCCCCCTGCACCTCCATCCCACCTCTCCCTTTACCTCTCCACCTATCCGTCTCTCTCTCTTCCCTCTCCTCTCTCTGAGCTTGTGATGCTCATTGACTTACCCGCAGCAGCAGCAGCAGTGGCGGCAGCAGCAGCGTTACCTAGCAACGTCTCTTGAATGTACTGTACAGTGCTTCCCCATCTCGCGGGTGCCTTTAATAATCTGCTCTGCTGTTTTCATGTAAGCTTTGTTAAAAGATTTATGGTGCGTTGGATTGAGCTCCAGCAGCACATTCCATACATGCCAGCGAGCAGCCGCGATTCACTGGCTGAAGAGGCGTTTATGCAGCTCTTCTCCGCGTATTACAAGGGAATTAACATGACTGCTGTATGTACGAACCGCGTCAGCGACAATGGAGGAGCCGCGGCGCTGACCCGTCCTCATTGTTCTGAGTGAGTGTCAGCAGAACAGTATCAGTGTTCTCCTGCTGGATGAGTTTGACCGGGGCAATCCTCTCAGGCGCGCGGCTCGCTGACAGACACTTTAATAAGTACGAATCATTCCCCACAGGGACCTTTGTTCTGGCAATGAGCTCTAAATGCATGTATTATGTCTTCTGTGGAAGTCTGTCAGAACGCTTATGGAGAAGTAAGATGTGGCAGTGCAGTAGGAGGGAAACACCACAGGCCGTCTATGTATGAACAATTAAAATAACAGCGTTTGAATGTTGCATGAGGGTGTGGGGTTCAGTTCATTACATTTTAATCAAGGTTTAAATCATCTCTAGTCATCTCTAATAATCAATGATCAGCTTCGGCCTTTTTAATTGGGAGCCAATCCTCTTTGAGTAAAAGTGTTTTGGAGCAGAGTTCAAACTTTAGAGGAATAAATGTGACTGTTTACTTATGTTTTTACAGTTATTATTAAAAGTCTGTTTTGTTTTTGTTATGAGGGGGAAGGAGAGGTAGAGGGGGTATTTTAGTCATCATATTTCCCACGCTGATAAGAAATATCTGAAGTTTAATTGATACTTTGCTGCATGTAGGCCAATTTCTATGGAGGACAGTTCCACCGTTGCCTTATATGGTTTTAGATGGTCTGAAAACTCAAGGGAAATAAATACATAAATGGATAGGACATTTTCAAGAGGCTGTAATCAACCCGAGCAGTCACGGCGCTGTGAAGGAGTTTTGACTAACAGTTGGCTAACGCAACTTTTTATTTTGAGTCTCAGGTTATAATGCAGCAAATATTTTGATCATTAATGTATAAAAATGATCTCAAGAGGAAGACCAGACTTGATTGATTGTAGTTTTAATTTTTTAAACAGCTTTTTAACAGCTAGGGCAGGTTAAAATCACCAAACTGACTTTACAGTGACTGAGACTGAGGCTTCTATTGGACCCAGAAATAAGAGTGATTTTTTTAAGAGTGAGTTAAAGAGCCTGACTGGAGTGAGACTGGAGAAACAACAGCCTGTGATAGTCAAGGTCAGTTTTAAGTGACTATATTGGTTTCAGTATAGGTAGTTTTTTTTTGTTGCAGCGTTAAAACAAGCTGATGTCTGACAAAAACACTTCTGCAGTTCAAAGTAACATCACACACAAAAGTTCCCACTTTCTCATCCAACAGCCTCTCCAAACTGCGTACACCTGGCAGTACTTCTTTATGGCTCTCCTCCAACTGAACGCCTTTTCGAAATAGGCATAATTATTCAGTCTCATTTTAATAGCTGCTTTTACACTGTCTAGGGCAAAATATGTTTTCCTGAAAGGCAAGAAATGAAAGTCAGGTACAGGCTTTATGAGAAATAAAATAAATATATGTCGCTTCATAGGAGACCTTTGAATCGCTCATTATTTCTGCTTGTAGTTTTATACCTGCGTTGTCCCTGCAAGGCTACTGTGGCTGTTCACTGAAAAGTTGAACCTGTGAAATTAATTTTAGCTTCCAGGAATAGCACAACACATAGCACCTTTCAGCAAATACAGCGGTAATAACATTTCATAATATCCCTAAAATGTCAAAAAATGAAATGTTTTTTTATTTATCTTTTGGTGCAAATCATATATCATGAATATTCTCAAGAAATCTATCAAATCGATGACCTTTTCTTAAGATTTTGACTTGACTTTTAGAGCTATAGAAAGGCCGCAGCTGCAGAGCCGCGGCGCGGTCAAATGGCCCAGCAGTTTCAGGGACCGAGGCACTGCCATATACCCTCATGGCTAACCCTAACCCTAACCACTAACCCTAACCCTAAGCCTCATGGCTAACCCTAATCCTAACCTTAACCTTAACCTTAACCATAACCCTAACCCTAACCCTAAACCTAACCCTAACCCTAACCCTAACCCTAACCCTAACCCTAACCTTAACCTTAACCTTAACCTTAACCTAACCCTAACCCTAACCCTAACCCTAACCCTAACCCTAACCTTAACCTTAACCTAACCCTAACCCTAACCCTAACCCTAACCTTAACCATAACCCTAACCCTAACCCTAACCCTAAACCTAACCCTAACCCTAACCCTAACCCTAACCTTAACCTAACCCTAAACCTAAACCTAACCCTAACCCTAACCCTAACCCTAACCTTAACCCGGCACGGTCTAAAACGGCGTGGTCAAATAGCGCAGCAGTCTCAAAAGCCGCGGCACAAAATAACATGGCAGTTTCGGCCGCGCGCCGTGGCTCTGTAGATACTCCCATATAGAAAATACCTTTTAGCTCCTCTGGCTCCGAAAACATACACAAACTTCCCAGATTTGTGACATCATATAATATATACTATATGGAGAGCTTTTTTCACCTATTAAAGTCTACGTATCATCACCAGACTGAGCTTTACTGCCATCAAATCATGTTTATAACAACTGCATGGAAACTCCTGACTGAGAGAAACCAATTATGCATTAAATTCAAGTTCTAAAATGCCGAAAGCAAGGTCACCCATGAGCATGTTTAAAGGCTGATAACAATACAAATAATGTGTCCTTTTTAAGGGTAAAAAATTCTAACCAAATCCAAAACCAAACCTATAACTAAATCTATCTTCATCCGTCTCTCCCTCTCTCTCCACTCTCTTTTATCACACCTTTAAAATGCCTACTCCAGTTTTAGCTCTTATCCAGCGCTCGGTTCAAGAGGTCCGCTGTAGCTCAGTCTATAAAAAGCCCAGATGCATTTGAAAGCGCCGCGCCGGGGTCGGACTACCATGAGGAGGTTATATCTGTGATGAATCCCACTGTTACATGAGCTGTCCGGTGCTGAAATTTATGGTCCCATCCAAAGGCCCTTCATCATTCTACTGACAGAAAGGATATATTGCGGCGGACAGGAGATCATGGCTCCTATATACTACAGCGGCTGTTGGAATTGGCATCTCCTCACTGAATCATCGTGCGCTGAATCCATCCAACGAGTCTACAAATTCGATCGAAAGCAGATCTTGGCGAGTTACGTTTGTCCTCATCCTTGTTTATGGTGTTTTACTTTTCGAAACGCCCACGCCCGTCACCCTCGACTAAATCCTGGGTGATGTATTTGTGTGATTATGGCTTTTATTATGCAAAATGCCTGACCGGCGTGTGCACGTTGGAAGCAGCTGTTGTAGTGGCAAGCAAACACAAAGAGGTTGAATATATTAGTTTATTTTTATTTTTGTAATCATTCTTTTGTCTGAGTTCATTTAGGGATTTCTTAGCAAGCAGAATCATCAGCCACTTCTCGAAATCTATCCCTCACATCACATTGCTGATCTTTTAACCATAAAATTGTTCCCTCGTCAAAAACTGTACTTGTTTGTAGCGTAATTCATGAATTTTCTTTTTTGTAATTCTGTTCGTGAGCTTGGCACTGAGCCTCACAAAATGATTCAATGTCAAAGGTAGAGATCCTTCTGTGATGTCCATAATAAATCAGTTGAGACATTCTGAGCAATTCTGCCGTCAAATCCTTTTTATTACAGCTGCATGTTTACATTGGTAATCGAATCCTGATGAGGGAACGCCTTGCTTGATGAAGCAATGCCCGGTTTTCAGTAGATACATTACTGTATCTTAATTTCTAAAATATGAAATGCCTAAATAAATGTACTTGGGTAAAAGTAACTCACCGTTCTTAAAGTGCACACAAAATGCCATTGTAGCCAGCAGAGGGCACAAGATTTAGAATGAAGTAGTTTAAAGGGCCCATATCATGCTCGAATTTACAATGTTTTTTCATCAGGCTACCGACATTTTTCAAGTGGGTAGGTAGGTAGGTAAATTCTTTTTTTTTTTTACTTTGAAGGCTTAAAAAAATCCAAATTTGTAAATAAAATCCACCCATTTAATGATAATTAACTCCACTTCGTTTGAATGTTCTGACGCTCGGTTGGCACGTCACAGAATAGCGATCAATCTCCTCTTTTTCACCTCCCAAGTCCACTAGCACATCACACCACGTATCAGCGTCTTAAAACCATCGACTTATTCTCAATTCTCACTCTGTTTCCTCGCTTCGACCGCACTGTCACCGACACACTGAACCGCACTGAACACACATGATTCTGCCAGTGACCCGCAGTGACCGTCAGGCGTCAGGGTTCAACAGTCAATGAGACGTTCTCCGTTTGTGTTAGTTTCATTTCTCGCTCGGTTTTCGCAACATTTTCGTCTTTAAAATACTTATATTGAGTTCCAGCGATACAAAATTATTCAACACAGCGCTTTTTTGAAAAAACGGTTGGTGAGTCGGCGAGATATAAGACAAAAAAAATATTTGGTCTCATTTTGACAAAATGCTGATATTCTTTTTTTCAGTTGGCTATTTTTTCCCCGAGTCGGTCGGGTTATGGCAAACAGACATATTTCTTTGCTTTGCCTCATCAAAAACTTGCCTGGAGTTGTGTTTTGTTTTATTCACACATTTAACACAAATCCTGCATACTTAGGCTGTGTTGATCTGTCTGAAAGTGAAACCACTCTGGTCCACCTTGTGATGTCATTAAGTGGTAATACAGGAAGCACTCCACTGTGTGTTTAAACTTCATACTCTTTCAGTAGAATCATTTGAAGATTTTCAGTCCTCGATTAGCCTAACTTTGAAACTACAATAAACATCATGGCCTTGATGAAACTTCGAGGTGCATCAGAAGAATTTAGAGAATTTCCATGGCAATCTCAACCGAAAAAAAGGTTTAAGAATACTTAAAAAAGATGACAATTAAAGGTTATTCTAGTGCTGTTTAAAACTGTACTTTAAAACTACCACTTAATGACATCACAAGATTGAACAGAGCTTTGGAGATATAAACTGTGTAAATCTGAGTACACAAAAGAGTGAATGAAGCAAAACATAGCTCTGTCAACATTCTAACATGACTAAAAGCTCACAGTGGTCTACTTTGCGTTCTAAAGGACCTCTAAATAAAGCTAAAACAGTCTGGAGATAGTGTATTCCTTATTACAATTTTGTAAATCTAATAATGAAAAACACTATCTACTGCATTGCTATTGCATCAGTGTTTACAGCCACCTGTAACCACACCATCTGTGCTATTTCATTCATGTTTTATTGAACTTCCTACAGCTCTGGGAAGGCTTCGGACTTGGCATTTTCTGATTGGAATTGTGCTGTCTCACTTCCCTCCCTCTCCCGCTCTCTCTTCCTCACTGGTTTGTGTCCAGTGTGTTCCCGGAGGTAAAGAAGATGTAGTCTCCCATCTGGCTGACTTCACTGAGGGCTGACAGGCTGCTGAGGCTCTCCTGTGACTCTACAAGCAGACTGCTCCCATCACACTGCCACAGGCCCTCTGAATGAAGCCAAATACTATCAGACGGACTTAATCTGCTAATTATTAACGGTAAACTCTGCGGGGGGGAAATGTACTCGAACCTCCTCACTAACCACTGTGATGTAAAGGTAGATAAAAGGCAGTAATAACATGAAAGATGGATCTGTCAATACAGGAGCTGTTTGAGGAAGCTGTTGGTTTTGCTGTAATTAAATAAACAGCAATAAGACTGGAGACAAGAGCATATTTCTATGGATACCTTTGGCGGTCTTTGTCTATCTATCAATCACAGCTTACTTTGTTTGTGTCGACCAGACTGGACGTAGGAACAAGGAAGTAAATGTCTTTCTGGTTGATTTTATAATTAGAAATTAAAAGAACATTTTGAATCCTGAACACAATACATAATCCAACCAGGATGGGTAGGATTATTTAAAAAAAAAGAATTGTGCACAAAAAAATTATAAAATCACATTCTAACTATGAGCGGGCATCTCCACAAACCTGACCTGGCCTGGAGAAGTCGCCTCCTGTTTGTTTCCATGGAAATGTTCCTTTGGCTATGATGTTCCACAGTATAACATAGGCATAACTGTTACAAAGTATGCTTTATCTTTGTATTTCCATGGAATCGTGTATTTTGTAACAGTAAAAACACGTATAATTGAATGAACCTTTATAGGTTTAATGCCATACTGTGGGACATTTGAGGCAAAGGAATAACACATCATTAGAGAAGCAGTTAGTGGCCTCACCTGAAAATGTTACACGTTAAGGAAGCATTTCTATTTATTTATAATAGTGCTTTAATGCATTGTCTCTTTTTTATGACATTTTTACACTGGCATTTTGATATCATGAATGAGATGAAAGGAGAATATAAAGGTTTAGTGAAGAAAGAGACCACATTTTAGTAGACGAAAGCACATTTATATGCAAAATAGTGGACTGAGCACTATTGAAAAGTACGAATAATATAACCTCTTTTGGTTTTTCCTTGCTTTGTTACTTTAAACAGACAGTGACAGCAGCAGACGATCTACAAACACGTTGGTAGATTCACATGCGCGTGCTCTCTCTTCCAGGTGAGCCTCGGCACCACTTAAGATGAATAATTGAAGATTTTGATCATATCTAGGACTCGTGTTGCTGTCACGTTTATTTTTGCGCTCAGCCTCTTCTGCCTCTCTGGCGTTATGGACGAGGTTTTAAATCAAGTCTGACCGAGAGCTCAATAGGCCCATAAGATCCCATGATTGGATACAAAGTATTATTGCATCTGGCTAAATGAGTGAAAACCCCGCAGTGCCCTCCTTCCCGACGCTCCGAACTGCTCTGTGAGATCCTAAAAGCTTGTTTGCGGTCATGTGATCACGGGACTAGGAGAAAACGTGGGGAGCTGCAGTATTCAAGGTAAGATATTGTTTTGGAAGAAATATGGTCTCTTTTAAATTGGTTGCTATGTAAAATTGACTTTTGCCAATGGTTTAATAGTGTTCTCTTAACTTACTTGGAGTTGTATTTCAATTAGCTCTGTCAATCAATGATGAAAAACAACAACATCAGATTAATCCTAAATCACAATTAATCTCATTACGCACTATTGTTAATATCATCTTTTAAACGTACCAAAAACTTTAACGATTTTATTATTTGATTACGATTGCAGTTTTTTTTTTTTTTTACCATGAACATATTAATTAAGGGACCATTAAGTGGCCACTCTGGATGAAATTAGCCTCTGATATCCATTGATTACTTTCTCCTCACGTCTTCTTTCTTTACTTATTGTCTCCATTTGTGAGTCGCTCCTCAGGCAGATGTTCATGACCCAGAGAAGTTCACCTCCTGCAGATACATGTCCAGTTAACTTCAGTACGGGAGAACTCCAGACTGAAGCTCATGATGCCGACTTTGCCAAACCTTCCACCAGTCTATTGGTCTGAAATAGCCTAAAAATGTAATTGATAGGTTGGTGGTTGAATTATTCTTCCTTTGTGCATACTGCCGTCTTATTCTTGGCCAAGAGTTTTGTTGTTCTTTTAAGGCTGCTTTCAACTCTCCCTTTGTTGAAAAATACTTGCGTGTTAAGTTTTTTGGCTGTTACGAGAACATTAGTCTACGCATCTTATTTTGACAATGAACGTTTGACAATGAACCAAGCCCAAAACCAAATTACTCAGCACTTATACCTTTGTGAAAGTTTGCGTTGAAGCAGGAACAGAATTCGTCTAAAGATTCCAAACCCTGAAACCATGAAGAAAACATACATCTCAATGTTTTATTCCAAAAGTAAATGAACTTTGGAGTGTTTGAAACCTTCCACCGCTCTTCTTCTTCTCTGCAGCAGACTCCATCTTCACACCGGATGTTCACATTAAGATCCACTTCTATGGTGGCGCACACTCTGGCTGAATAGTCCATTTTATTAAGTGTCTGCCTTAATAATAGCCCTTAGCCAAGTGTTCTCTTTTCCTCTCAAGCTGACAGTCATCTTACACACTTCATCTGTCTTTAGCGTGTGACTGCGGGGAAGCACCGCACTGCTGATATTACCCCACTGAGATCAGATTCAGGCTCTGTTTCATTTGTTAGCCCCCTCCCATCTTCACAGCTTTTTTATACGAGGGCCCTCAAACACTAAAACTAATGAATGAGCATATGGCATTCAGCAGCATATGTTGTCACACATCATGGGATTTGTAGTAACATTTCAACAAGGGTTAGTCTTGGATCAAAAGATTTCCATGATTCATATGTTGTTTATGTTAATAGTCAATATGAAAAGATTGTTTGATTGGTCAAGCTCGGAGGTAAGTTATGCTTTATAGTCGCCATTGGCAAACGTGTTCTTTACATTTAACCTATTTGTCTTTTTATATAATACAACAACAGGGGAACACAGAACAAGACACAGACACAGCATACAAACAAATTAAATTATTATTTAGTATTATTAAATGTGTCAATTTTCAAATTCTGCCCAAATGTCCATTTTTGAATGTCAATTATATTCCAGTCCAGTCAGTGAAGTTGTTATAGTAGTTTGTGTCATCCATTTTTGTGACGGCCTTTTTCTCTGTAGTCAAAGTATGCTCCATTTATTGTGTCCATGACAATCTACATAGTTCTGAAATGGAGTGGGATTGCGAGTGCTTTGTTAATCTCAGTTCAATATTTCTGAGCAGTCGGACAGTCCCAAAACACAAGGAAGTGCTGAGCTCCCTACGCTAGTATTTCTAGAGTAGTGATACATTTTTCCAACAGAATTATCTTCAAACATGTGTTTATCCTCTATTGAGAAATACATGTTCCCATTCTTCCTCTGTCAAAGCAAAATTACTTTGTCTTTCCTCATTTGACCAATCATTCAATGCTGCTGGCCAATTGCAGAGGCACATGCACATTTATTAAAGAATGAAGAGGGGGCAAAAGGGAACAAAAAGGGGTTTGAGAATAGAATCTGGACTATCTTCCTGGTGGGAGAAACGAGTCCTAACCACCATGACACTTCATAACAATAACATGACTGTCAAACATGTCATTGGGGCATTTTGACATTGAGGCCTTTTACTTCACACAGCGACATTATCTGTTTCCGGCCTGATTGTGCTCAGAAACAAACAGTTGTAAAAGGTCAGTTTTGGGCTCACAGGGCTCCAGTTTGATATTTGCTGTCCTCTGTGTGCACACTCTTCACATTTGTTTCCATCTCTTGTAGAAGCATGTTTTACATTGCTCTTGTAACTTCAGGTCAGCATGTGCCAGTGCTTTTCTAATTCAGCCTGCAGCGCATCTTAATTAAGCCATTAGGAGGCACATTTCTTAAACCTTGCCCTGTATTGCTGTTAATGAGAGATCTTGGGCCGTCCGCTGTGGTTTCCATCCAAAGCCTTCGCTCTCGTTCTCTTCTCCATCACAGTGGAGGAACCATGACTCAGCAGTGCTTAGAAGCGAGCTGATTAAAGGTGTATAAGGGTAGGGACTCCGCTGGCTGCTACCGATTAGCCTGTCCAGTGCTGCACCTTTTTTTTTTTAATCTTCCCTCAAAGCTGTGAGCATTTGATGTGGCCAGGATGAGCTGGAGCAAATAGAATTAGCATATTCAAATGTGTCCCTAACAGAGTGACCGTCATTAGGAGATAAATTGAAAGATTGCCCTGGCACATCACACGGCGTGCTCGGAATTGGGTGCCCGCTGTGACTTGGGTGACCGAGAAGAATATTCATGTCCAGCGTGCGTGCTGAAAATATGTAAATAGCGTCGAAAGCAGCTTAGATCTCAGAGTTATTTGGACGGCAAATAGTGTAACAGCCATTGGTAAATATACTTCAGGAATTTAGGAAATGTCAGCAAATAAACTGCAGATGTGAAATAATCAAGTACACTTCAAGGATCGCATACTAATATG
This sequence comes from Eucyclogobius newberryi, assembly GCF_026437365.1. Lineage (NCBI taxonomy): Eukaryota > Metazoa > Chordata > Actinopteri > Gobiiformes > Gobiidae > Eucyclogobius > Eucyclogobius newberryi. The sequence goes on from NW_027316150.1 coordinate 11,144, forward strand.
TTTCTTGACTTTGTTCACAACTAATAGGCTAAGTTACGTATTGAGCACCCAAAATAATTAGTTACTATACTATACTAACTATACCAGTCCAAGCAGTGAACCTATTATTCGTGGACACACCCTTTAGATTCTCCTGCCGCAATAAAAGTAACAACTTCACTGTTTCCTCTCAGTTTGGAGGAGCAGCGACTCTACAACAAGCAGCACACAGCCAGCCAAAGCAGGTTCAGGTTTAGGACACACTGCACATGCATTTCGCCTTAAGCGTTTGTTAAAAAAAATGTTTTGCCAACATTAAAAGTGAATGAGAAGAGTTTTTGACGCTTGATGCGAGTGTACAGCTTGTATCCCATTCAAAATACATAAAACACATGCATTTGTTATTACATTGCAATTACCATCAGTACAACACATTCCTGGGGCAGTTATGCATTGTTTAAAGAAGTCAAAGTTCAGTTTTCAGCCTGCACTGACAGTAAATACAAGCCTCTTTACCGTTATAAAGTCTATACAGGCACAGTAAAGTTTGATCAATCCTCGCATTGTAAAACACATCCTGCTTGAGCTGCTGGTGTGGTTTTCCTTTGACGTGTAGCTATGTCTTTGCGAGCTTGCGAGTGTCTTTAGCCCCTTTGTCATTTTACCGCTCGAATCTGATGTCTGTGCCTCTCAATCAAGGCCCAGAACTTGTATCTGGATTAGTTGTAGACCTATTGTTGACAACCACCACGCTGCTCATTGACCAGTTTAAATGCAACTACAGGCCAAACAACTGGTAATAGCTTATAATATAAAGAGCCATAAAGAGTCTATCACATTCTTTTTACCAAGGGCTAAAATATGGTTTGTTGGGGTTTTCAGATGGGCAACACTGTACTTGGAAGACCTGTAAATGACTCTTCATGTGTAAGAGCAGGATTATACTTACTGTATTTCACAGCATCAAGTGCTTTTCAACAGGAGTCTTGGAACAAACACCTTCAAGCTTGAATCAATACATGTACCAAATCAATAGAAGGGAAAGAAAACTGCATTTGACACAAACTCACTCGGAATGTTGTTTGGTCATCAAAACATTTTGCTTCAAGGATAATCCAGTCTTTTCTAATTGCTTTGCAGAACTACATATATTATGTGGATGGAGGATCGGATTTATTACAGATAAATCACACTTATGACTTGTCTTTAAATATAAAAGTGTGATTCTGGTCTGCCCAGATCAAACAGAACAGACCAGAACACTTTTGTGACAATAACATCACACTATAATACATATTAAAATGACAAAACCATTTCATTTTAGGTTTCATATATATTTAACAAGGACCGTTCGATTGTAAAGCATAAGAAAGTGTCTGATACGTCACTTTGTCACATTGTGGAACGAGAGCTTGGGCTGTTCAGTGACAGTCGTCCCTGTTTTACCATTTGAAAACTAATCTCAATTTCAATAAAATAACAATTTGTAGAGCACAAATCATAAAAACAGTTTCCTAACAGGGTTTCACAAAATAGTCAAATATTACCAACAGCAATTTTGAAACTCAAACAATAAAACAGTTATTGGTCTATTAAAGGTTGAATGGACGATTTTTTTGGCCCAAATCTGAGTCTTATTTCCTCGTGGCGTGGACCGCCGATTAGTCCTGCCACGTATCAATCATAAAACGCACCTACCGCTCACCTGCAGCCTCGTGCGGGCTCGTCCCCTCGAGCAGCGCGTTTCCGCATGTCTAAGCGCATTGATCTATCATAATATAGTTCCCTCAGTGTACGGGACAAAATGGGGACGGAGATAGACTGTTCGAGCTGACGCAGAAGTAGACGGAAATCTACGGGAGACGAGAGATGCGATGCGATCCGTCGCGCTAATAAACAAACGCAAGTGTGTGTTGTATCAGTCCCGCCTGCTTTCTCAAATCGCCGAAAAACCTTTAAAGTCAAGCAGTTTCCAGCGTTCACAGGAAAAAAGCAAATAGTTTTTTTTTTTTAATTTACAATGTACATTCATCCAACCACAAAACCTAAAAAACAAAGCTAACTTGACTTGTCAGCGTCGTCGCATGTGACTCCTGAGCTGAAGCATGTTGCCGTGCGTACAGCCTGTGTGTGGGCGTTGACGTGTGATGTTTTTTATGTTCTATGAGTTTATGTACGAGCGAGTTCGCCTGACAGGCCCATTGCATATTCCTCTTCCCCGTGGTTGCCCCCTGGAGAATAATCAAATTACAATGAGTCACACTTGACCTGCCTTACAGTGGATTTAAATAGATCATAAAAGGAGCTACAGCACGCCGAAATTACCAGTATGTTGCATTCATGTTTGGATATTATGCTATTTCTATGACGCAGGAGGGCCATTGTAATATACTCTAATTTATGTCGTTTATTTGCGATTATTGATTCGGTGCGACGGAGCAAATGATGTAGATGAAAGGGCTGTTTTGAAAGCGTTCATTCAAGCCAAGGTCTCACCGTTCATTGGCAAACGCTGATTTCCCCCATGCAGACAGGGACAGTGGCATTGTACATTGAAGTCATGATGCTATTAGCTCGCATACATTAAACATGAGCTACATCCAGGCACGGAATAAAAGCCCACCAGATGGTAAGCATATTTCGAGCTGATCCAAAAAATGAATAATTCCCCTAAACTGATGACACAGCAGCGACAGGAGCCCGGAGAACTTTCAACTTGTTGTTAATTAAGCACGTTGGAGTTTTTGCCTCGTCAGAAAGTCAGCGGAGGAGAAATCCCTTCCGAGAAATAAAGAGACGTGTTCAAGGGTGAAAGGAAAAACATATTTAATCCCTTTGGTCTACGTTCTGGGGGCCGTAATGAGCTTCGCTGCGTCTCTGTAAACAAGCAGCCATTGTGTGGGATGCTCAGCCGCAACGGAAGCTTTGGCACAGAGCAGGGTGGATATTCAAGCTGAAGCAAGTTGTCCGAGTAAAAAGAGCGTGTTTTACTTTGAAAGAGCGATAATTCATTGTAATAGGAGGAAAGATGAGGTTGGATTTAGGGGCATCAAACTGATAAAGGCTACTATTTTAACCAGGAGCCAGAGCACAAGAGGCCCTCACAACCGTTTAGTATAGATGTTCTCATGGATTCAGACCATGGTTTCTCTCTTGAAACACTCTGCAGAGGTTCTATACGTCTAGTCACCATCTCCTCTGCTGCATCGTGCCAAACTCAGACAGAACCGTGCAATCAGGCTCATATTAGTGATGCACGCAAACAGAGGAGCTCATGGGTCATCCATCACAAACCACAACTAGAGTTTGTGTTCTTCTGGTGGTAAGCGGGCTCCTTCAGCTATTTTAGACCTCTTTTAGCCACAGTTTAGATATGAAATAGTCTTGTTTTAGACCTGGTTTAGAACTGCTGGTTCTCGGAGTTGGTTTGTGAACCACTGATCTGTCATTTAGAACAAACTCAAACCGCTCCGTCGCCTCAGATGTCCCTGTGTTATTTTGTTGTCCCAGTCTGACCCATGTGAGCAGCGTCCAGACATCGTTGTGAAGAATTGTAGACATGTATTCTTGACAGGCCATGCTGTGCGTCTGGTCTGTGCTCAGGGCCCAGAATGTAGTGCTTACACCCCTGGTTGCATTCGCACTTGGTTTGATCACTGTTTTGTCCCTATGTGGACTTCAAAATAAAAATTAAATCAAATTGTATGTTTCAGATTCTTTGAGATTTGCTGGAAGTCGATGGTTGAAGGAATGCAAGTGGAATATCTAAGGAGGAACCACACTCGGTACGATGCTGAGGATGTGGAGAGAGGATTTGTGCAGCTGCAGAATCTGCTTTAGGCCAGACTATTTCTATAGGAGCAAACCAGAGATGCAGAGCTGTCAAAGCAAATTAACACGTAGAGCACAATACAACTGGAGATTTCCACAGACAAACATGTGACCTTGGACTTATAGCTATGCGTCTCATTTTAAAGCGGACATAATGTGTAAAGTTAACTTTTATGAGCTTTTAACCGCTTAATAAAAGTGCTCCTTCCTTTGTATTTCAATTGATTTATGCAGTTTTGTGTAATTCTGTATTTTCAGCATAGGCGTGAGTTCCCACTGCTTTGTACTTAATTTCGTTGTTTTTTTTTTTTACGATGAGTCACACATAGAGTCACGATGAAGAGGTAACAGGAGAACAGGAAGTCATGGGACCTATTTCTAATATTGCTGTTTCCAATGAACGAAATATAAAATAATAATCTACATATGTTTTAGTTTAATACAAACCATAATGATCTGGGCTGTAGCTCTCCTCTCTAATGACAGGCTATGCAGTGGAATTGAAATATAACTTGAATTGTGACATATTTTGACTAAACGTGTCTTTCAAATCGTACAAAATTATGCGAGATAGAAATAAACGCTGTTAGTTGACACACCGGATGTCCTTGGTATTTCTGTCAGCCCCGCCCGTCACTCTGAAAAACAAAACTGTACTGTATTTGCACCACATGCTGAAGGTGGTAAAACAGCGCTAAAGCCAAAGTCTGCCATTTTCAAACGTGACAGAAAGTGTGCCATTTTTTTTCTAGCGTGAAGGACAATGTCGCTGTCCTTCACGCGCACATGAAGGACAGGGACAACACAGGCGCCAGTTTCATGAAAGAACAGAGTATTATGAAAGTACTAATTGAAAAGGCTGTCAGAATGAAAATACATACACAAGGATACAGGGAAACAAGGCTCCTGTTTACAGTCAAAATGAAACAAAGGAAGGAACATGTGTGGATTAAATGCTACATCTGAAGGCTCACAAGCTCGTGTATTCACTGGAGATAAGGAGCTGGATAAATGACCGTAGAATTCAAACGGGTTGGAACCTTTACCATGATTTTTGAGCTGCGACCGAACAAATAGTGAACAGTATCGCACTGACCACACAGACACTAGGAGTACGACTAATAATCGAGAAGCACTACACCTCCCCAAAGTCACAGAGAGGCAAATGAGGCAAAACATTGCGTGCAGCCAGTTTAAAGTGTCATCGTCCTTCCTGTTGTGCACAGAGCCAATCGTTTTTTACTGAGGATTCACCATTTTTCAATACCATGATCCCGTCTCTTGCTCTTTTGGATTTTCCTTGTATTTGCCTTGATTCATAACTCGTCCTTACACCTGGCACACTCTCTGTTGACAAAACTTGGCGGCGTCATTACAGCAGACTGCGCTGGCAGCTAAAGTTTTTGTTTCACTACATTATGCATCTCAATTCCCTAAAAGATTTATTTCGTCTGACAACTCGCCCGTAATTTAACATGTTAGCCCCATCACCTACGTTCGACTCCACTGCCTCCAGCTCCTCGAGGCTCCGGATTCTGCCTCAATTAAGAATGTTATTACTGCTGCACAGAAAAGGGAAAAGGGAGGGTCAAATGTAAGTTGCACCAATTAGTTAGTGTTTTGGCAGTGCGACGCCTTTCAAGAGCTGTTTCTCTTTTTAATAGATAGGAGAGTCAGTCAATAGATTGCACAGCGCCGAGGCCTCTTTTGCATACAAAACGTCAGGTGCAGTTGGAGTAGCACCACTTAAATCCACATGATTGAAGTGTCTGGGCGTAATTTGGGAGGGGTGAAGATTCACGTAGAGTGTTTTCTGTGAAGAGCACACAGTGACCTTCTTGACTTCCTTGACACAGCTTCACCCATTTTAGAATTCTGTATTTTGATCTTGTTTTGGAAGTCCTGTAATGGTTTCAAACAACAGTGGACTGATTTACAATGATACGCTAATGACTGCAAATCTTCACCTTCCACGCGCTTTGATTTTTGATCGAGGACAACAAACTTTCCTTGACTTAAATCCATTTGGAAGATACAAAACAAATATACTTAATTGCAAAAAGATTAGGTCTTGTAGTTTTTAGGTTTTATAGTTTTGTTTCATTCATCAGCGTTTAAGTAATACTGTACAATTTGTCGCTCTCATCAGATCTAAATGCTTGGTCCTTGCAGTAATTAATAAGCATTTAATATTGTAATGCATTAATATTCATTGTTATTGCATACTGGACACACACACACACACACACACACACACTGCACATTCTTGCTCTGTCTGCTTGTCTCTGCTCCCCCAGCTTCTCTGTCTGGGTCAAGGGTCGCATCTCATGACCATATTAGGATGTCCTGGAAGGTACAGCCTGGTACGGTCCACCTTCTTATGAATATTCATATTCTTTGTCCCGTGTGTGAGAGGCCCCCAGATGAGGAGCAGACGTCTGATGGGAACTTGTGAGGGACAGGACATGCGTTTTTAATCTGTTAGTTTTGTAATCGTAGGGAATAAATACTTTTATTATAACGACTGAATCTTGTCTTGTTATTCTCAGCGTATTAGAACCTAACATCCAAAAAAGTCTCCATTTTACGTTTAAAATCCTTTCGTTGTCATTTTGTCAAGCTCAAATCACTTTCAGCTCACCAGCCAGTCTTAGCTTTGTACACTGAAATAAAACGTTGGATTGAAATGATTTGATAGTATACATCGGTCACAAACGTTACAACGTGTTTTCTGATCTTACTGTTTCTTTGCAACCCATTTTGAACAAGTACTAACAAAATGACAAAATGCAACATCTGAATTTGGGCCTATAGCAGGCAGATCTGAGAAAAGACATGAACTGACCATTCAAAACAAGTCATGCCAAAAAGTAAGCTGAGGTCTTTTGTATTTACTCCAGAGAGAAAGAGAGTGGAGAGGAGGAAAACAGTGCTTCATTCTGCAACATTAGTTCAATCAGCTCCCTCTGGCTCCGCTCTGACGGGGGTGCACCTCCTGCCGGGAGGGAAAGTGGAGGCAGCGCGATCACCCTGCTGTTCCATACCATCAAATACATGTGGCTGCAGTGCATTAGGGATACATGGAGGACTGGAGTACTATAAGCTAAGAGTGGCACAGCAGAAGCTGAAGAGTGGTTCTGGTTTTCAAATTACATTCTAGTTTTAGGTTTAATTGAGATTAAAGCATTTTTTTAAAAATGGAATTGATCAGTTTTTTTTTTATATGTGTTTGTTTTTTGTTTTGTTTCTTTCAAATACTGGCTACAGCACCACAGCTCAGAGCTTTACATGAACACAGTCTACATTTGAACTCTGTCTTGATACTGTTGTGTAAATTGACTTTACATTTGCATATGTACATGGTAATGGTAATTCTGACATTTGTGCGTGGAAGCAGCGTTTTCCTAAGGCCAAGTCCTACTGTAACATCCCATTTAGAATGTATTTTAGTAGCAGCTATGCACAGAAGAATATAAAGAAAAAACAGGCCTACATTGTATCTAAGGTCAAAGTGAAGGCGCTTTCGCTTCGAGCGCGGTGCGATTGTCCCCATGTGAACACGCAAGAACAATCTGGAGCACAGTGGCCGCTGACACCACCTGCTCCTCCCACATGCTCCTCCCACATCCTGGTAAGGGGAAAGAGTGGCGTGAGAGCGTCTGATTGCAAAAGTGCTTGGAATTGCATAAAAAAAACCTAGATTGACATATATTTGCAGAGCTGTCCATTTGCAGCATGCGGCTGATGAGACAAATTGGATCAACTTTATAATTATATGAGACACTTCTGGTTCTGCACAGTCCGGTACAGCCTCTGTCCGTGTCATCAGCCAGGGTGCATGTGAACACCATCGACTTCTAAATCTAAATCTATCAAGCAAACGTGTGAAAACACCCTTTACCTGCTTCGTTCCTTTGTTCCTTTAGCAGATGGAGTCCCAGTACTCTTGTCTGGTGTTAGGAAACAAACTGAAGACTTGTTTTCCACATTTTGTTAATGACAACATGCCGGGCCAAATTGCTAAATTGTCTTAAAGTTGTTTTAAAAAGCATAAATAACACTTAGTATTGGACTTGTATGAGAAAACATGGGCGGTAGAGTAACTGAGAACCTACGGCAACAGTGTCCTTTCATCTGGAAGTTCATGCGATAGATTTATGAATAGGTTTGACTTTTTTCACACCTTTCTGACTCATTACGTTTGCACAATGTGGCCTGAAAAAAGTGAAAGCTTTTATTCATATTATGCTTCACAGATGTGTTCAGAGCTTTGTTCTCTGTGATTCATATGGTATCCCTGACAACCAATCATTTGAAACGGAATGATGCAAGCTTGGTGTTTTTTGAATCAACACACCAATGAATTTATAAAACAATTTAATGTTTTGGGACTGCGTTGTCGTTGGAGATCAGATTCCCACATAAATCCCACTTACAACACGGAATTCCTACTTGGAAACTTGGGCAACATTTCAGAGCCTCTAGTTTATCCGAGTTAGAATAGCCAACATGGCTGGGTCCTGCTTTTGGATAGATTGATATCTGACAATTAGAATATTGATAATTCTTATGTTATTTTCCCTTTATTTTCTCTTCACTGTCCACCTGCTGTGTGTGAACCTGCTCCTGTGCTGTCATGCTATTTCACCCTGGAGAGACTCAGACACAAGACACAGAAACGATTGTTTTGCAAGCTTTATTGCGAAGGTTATTTGGCGCTCAGACCCTGGCGCTCCAGGTGAACTTACGCAGGCTTCATTGTTGCTAATGTCTACACGTCTTACACATGTAAGTAACACTGTCTGGTTTAACTAATGAACTGAATTAGATTCATATTTTTTCTCTGGTTTGTATTACTTGTTTTTGAGTCGTTACTGTACTAAACTGTGATACACAGGTCAATGTTTTTCTGACTTGACAACACTGGAACACAGAAACTCAGAGAAAACATCTCTCCAAATCATGAAAAAACAGAGTTGTTTATGGTCCAGCCCCACTTAACAGTTCTTTTAGATTATGGCTGTGGCCATAGTAGTTTAAGTGTTTATTCCCACTGCTTCCCTTCAGTGCCCCAGGGCGACATGTCAGGAGCAGGTGGGCAACATCAGTGCATCACATGAGGACCCGCCTCCTCCAATTACCATTTTTGAGGCAGAAAACAGTGCTCTCCATCAGGTAAGCCACTCAGACGCTTTTGCATTTATTATTGATCACATTCTCCTAAAGCTGGGGTCTTAATTTGGATCTTTTTGACAAGCACAGCACACTGTGCTGTTGGAGTTCTGCCAAGTTTGTTTGCAGTGTTTATGTACAGTCACTTTTTTTGTAAAGACCTGAGGAAGAGTTGCAGAGCTGTTTACAAGCAGTGGAACACTGTGGCCTGTTAAAATATTCATCCCTCCACCACAGAACGGCCCTGGATGGCCCCAGACAGAATGATGAAGCCAATGACCAACAGCAGAGCACAGACTTAGGCCGACCGGGCGGAACCACCGTCTGACTCCAGGAGAATTATTAGTGTTTTATTTCAATGTTCGAATTGTACCATTCTACGCCTTTTGGAATAATGTTCAGTTCTACTAAAAAACAAAAAAACAAAAACATCATATGGCAATACTGAAAAGAGTGTTTGTGTATAAAGGCTTATAAAGCCTACGGGCCAACCAATAATTTAAAACATCTGTTTTAAGAATGTTTGCATTATAACATTAAACCTGAGCGATATGACAAAAATATAACAGGATTTCCCCCTCATATTGATGAATCATGATTTGTTATTTGATTGTTGTTAATAGTACTAGCTCATATGTTTTGGACACTCAAAGATGCTTTCACTCCACACTCGGTAAGCTACTATTGTGCATGTTATGTACAATATTGTGTTATATTATTCAAAAATAATATGCGCAAAGCAAAAGGATCTGACATGACACAAGGAAGTCAGGTCACTAGAAAAGCCAATCAAATTATTGACCTTGACCAGAGGCACATTTTATCTTCAGGGTTTATCCTAATGCGCTCAGGTCGGAACTATCATGCCCCTGATTAGAACTAATCACTATTGTATGTTCTTTATTCCTTCTGCAATGTGCTTTTGAGGATTACCCTTTGTATTCTTTCCTGAATGTGAACTGTCATGGCACACACCCGTGTACTGTGTTTCTGTGTGTTTCCGGCCAGATGGCTGCGAAGAATTGCCCTTCAAGGGATTAATAAAGTCTTCTGATTCTATAGCCACACCTGCCCTGGGGTAGACTGACACAAACAAGGTTGAAAGTGTCTTGCCTAAGGGCACAATGATGCTTTTTTCTCGAGCTGCAGCAGCCCCACTGTGGCATCCAAGTACTAACTAGTACTTACTGATCCTCTGAGATCTGAAGAGACATGGCAGGTATGGCCACAATATAGTGTCATACTGGCAAAAGTGTTCATACCTCTGCAACTTGTCACGTCACAACCACAAACGTAAATCAATTGCATTGGTATTTTGTATTGGTACACTAAATGCTAAGTGGAGGGAAAATCATGAGGATTTTCAAATAAAAATGAAAATTCAAACGTGGAGGCAAAAGTATTCAGCCGTCCTAAGTCAAAGCTCTGAGGAACCAACTTTCTCTGCAATTACTGATACTTTTGGAGGTTGTCTCTGCCAGCTTTGCACACCTGCAGACTGACATTTACCCATTCTTCATTGCCAAACAGTTCAAGCTCAGTCAGATTTGATTGAGAGTGTTTGTGAACAGCAGTCTTTCTCTTGGATTTAGGTCTGGACTTTGTTTGGGTCATTCAAACATATTAATATGTTTTTGTTTTAAACTATGCCATTGTAGCTCTGGCTTTATGTTCAGGGCCGTTGTCCTGCTGAAGGTGAACCTCTGCCCCAGTCTTAAGTCTTTTGCAGACGCCATCAGCAAGACTTCTCTATCCATCCTCCCATCAGCTGTGAGCAGCTTCCATGTCCCTGCTGATCATGGTGGATGGTGTGTTCAGAGTCAGGTCCTGTGTGTGGTGGGATGTTTGCTGTTTCCCCCACAAAATACAAACAGGACTTATGGCTGTTTTTTAACAATGGCTTTCTTCTTTCCACTCTTCCATAAAGACCAGATTTGTGTAGTGCATGAGTAATGTTCTCCTGAGGACAGATGGCCTGTCCACCTGAGCTGTAGGTCTCTGCAGCTCCTCCAGAGTTACCATGAGCGTCTTGGCCACATCACTGCGCTCCTTGTTCACATGTAAGTTACAGTGGACGCTTTGTGTTGCTCCTTCACAAAAAATGCCAACACAATTTGTCGAAGTTTGTTGTTGTGACTTGACAAAATGTGGAAAAACAAAACTTTTGTTCAACTGAAATACAACTGTATTTCAACTTATTTTGTCTTCTTAAGAACAAATCAAATCACAGCTTGGTGAACAAGTGGATAGCCAGGCCCAATGTTTTTATTGTCCGTATCTCATACTTTTTCTCAGAGAACAAAGAAGAAGAGGCCTAGGGCTGATCCCTGATGCACCCCACCTTCACCCTGTTCCCCTACAGCACACCGACCCATTCAATCCAATACATGATACTGTCACCACCAACTGGCTGGGAGAAACTAGTTACATTCTCTCACAGAACTTATTTCCCTTATTGTACTTATTTTATTATATTTTCATTAAATTACTCATTCTCCACCAAAGAGTAAACATTAACACACTGTACACATTTCTAAACGTGCACAGTTGTGAATCCGGCAACCTATTGTACAACGTAAATTCAAATGTATGAACGCTCAGTAATCCTGTCGCAGTTGCTAGGTAACACATGCTTTGGGGAACCCTCATTATATAAGAGTGATAAATATATGATGAATCTGCCAAATCGCCGATGAACATTTGTCAGAACTAGTATCCCATGTCAGGCTTGTGCGCAGCAGCTACATGGAAGCGGGGGGTAAACACCATTGTCCACATTGTGTAGCATCTGCAGGGACCACTGCTGTGCTATTGTGAGCGGGATCACAACGGCTTCAGCGGAGGCAACAAACAGGCCGGCAGTTACGGCCTATCTCCACACTTATCAGTTGCCGGGGCTGCAAGCGAGTTGAAAGATGCAGCCGAGAATCCACCAACACCACCTCCTTCGTCTAAGCGGGCGATATTTTTAGCAAGCGTAGACGTGGAGAGAGAGAGAGAGGGCGGCAGACTTCTCCCAGCCCCAGGTTCAGCCCGGAGCACAACAATTATTGGAGTACGCACATTAAATTTTCCTCTGGTTCGACACACGCCTGGACAAAAGGTGTCAGGATTCATGGGGTCACAGCGGCTCACCGTGGAGAAAGATGTTGCGGTCAGCTGCACAGGCTGAGCAGGTTTTCACTCACTGTGTAATGCAATTTTATTTGAGTGAGAAAATTGCCTAGAGTGTGGCATTTGAAATAAATATGGAAAATACACTGTAAAAGAAATATCAGTGTAACATTAAAAAGCAGTAAAATGTAGCTTTTATAGTGAGTTGGCATTATTTATGACATTATGGTACATTTACATATATAAATTAAAGATTACTGTGTCTATATTTGGCACTGATATGTTTTGGCAGTGCTGCAGTCTCTGTGTCATTCTCAGATTGTCCTGTATCAAATCTTTTGGAACAGATCAAATAGAAAATTAAAGCCGCAAGCGGCATCCAATGGCCCTCGCGGGCCGCCGGCCTTCCGACTCTGCGCTTTCGACTTGATAAAGATGGCACCCTTATTGTGTGTTGAATAAAAAAAGAACTTGACAGACGGCGACACAATTGACATGGCCAATCCAGTGCAAATGAACACAAGTGTCAGTCAAATTTGCTGCGCCGCCGCACAGAGACCGTAGCACTTGGAATAAAAATATGGATAACTTTTGATGCCGCGCTTGTGTAGATGATTTTTCCCAAAGTAAAGCTTGATCGAGCTATTGCCCACGGAGGAGTTTGTTAAAGTGTGAAGCGTAAATGTGAACATTTCAAGGATTTGGCGTTTTTCCCATTTGTGACAGTATATTTGCAGCTCCACGGCACAGAGACCGTACCACTTAAAATCAAAATATGACTAACTTTTGATGCCCCGTTTGTGTAGATGATTTTCCCCAAATATGAGCTTGATCGGGCAATCGGCCTAGGAGGAGTTTGTTAAAGTGTGAAGCGTAAAAATGTGGTCATTTTAGAGATTTCGCTGTTTTCCCATTTCTGACATATATTTGCGGGTCCGCCACACAGAGACCGTAGCACTTAGAATCAAAATATGGGTAGGTTTTGATGCCCCGCTTGTGTAGATGATATTCTCCAAATATGAACTTGATCGGGCAATCACCCTAGGAGGAGTTTGTTAAAGTGTGAAGCGTAAAAATGTGGTGATTTGAGCGATTCTACGATTTTCCCATAAGGATAACATGGGATGTTTCTGTCAACGCTACGGTTACGCCGTACAAAATATGACTTTGGCTCTCATACTTTTATGATCAGGATGGCAAATTAGAATTTTGTTCAAAATATCATGTCATTTGGAAAAACTCTATTGTTTATAGGCCACTCTGAAGGCCAAATGGTCAGAATTCTGGGAAACGTTTGCGGCTCCGTCGCACAAAGACCGTAAAAGTTATCCTTAAAATTTTGATAACTTTAGATGCCCCACATGTCTAGAGGACGTACACCGATTTTGAGGTTGGTGGGCAAAACGCACTAGGAGGAGTTCGTTAAAGTGTAAAACATAAAAATGTGGTAATTTGAGAGATTTTGTGGTTTTCCCATAGGGATAACATGGGAGGTTTCTGTCATCGCTACGACTACGCCGTAAAAAATTAGGCATTTTTGTGATTGGCTTTTGTGATTGGGACGGCAAAATAGAATTTTGGGTAAAGTTTAGACAATTTTGGTAAAACAAATTTTTGACCTTCAATGTTAATTTAAAGGTCACTCTGTAGGGGGCGCTATCGCGGCCATTTCAATTTTGTCAGGCTAAACTGGTCCAAACTAGAAAGTTTAACAACTGATTCAAATTTGGTCCTAATCGGACTCGTTTTGATCAAATGGGAGCAATTTTTAGATCTGCAATATTCCAAAATAAGTTGTCCAACTTTGCGGCTGCGCCGCACACAGACCGTAAAAGGTATCTCAAAAAATTGGATAACTTTAGATGCCCCACTTGTCCAGAGGACGTCCGCCGATTTTGAAGTCGGTGGGCAAAACGCCCTAGAAGGAGTTCGTCAAAGTTTGACGTGAACAAAATGGCTAACTCAGCTTGTTTTCATTTTCAAAGGAAGATGGCGGCCATAGGGTAAGTCTGGGGGCGTGGCCACAGTAATATTTTTTTTTTGTCCTCACGAGAGGAATGCGTGTCCCGAATTTCGTAGCTTTACGCCAAAGTTGACCTCGGGGCGTCTCCCATAGGCGCAATGTATTTTGACTTTTGTCGGTGGCGCTGTCGCGCCATTTTTTAACGAAAAAAAAAATGGCCCAGAAAAAATCAAATTTTTCGCCGATTCTGAATTTTGGGCAAAGTTTGGTGAGTTTTTGAGCATGTTCAGGGGGTCAAATTAGAGATCAAAAAGCAGAAGAACAAGAAAAATAATAAGAATTAAAGCCGCAAGCGGCATCCAACGGCCCTCGCGGGCTGCCGGCCTTCCGACTCTGCTCTCTGCATTTTACAGAGATGGCGCTAACGCAATTGTCTAAGAACTAAGACAGTGACACATTGGACATGTACAATGCTGTGCTTAACCAGTGCAAATGAAGACAAATATCGGTCAAATGTGCAGCTCCAGCGCACAGAGACCGTGACACTTGGAATAAAAATATGGATAAATTTTGATGCCCCGCTTGTGTAGATGATTCACCCCAAATATGAACTTGATCGGATAATCGCCCTAGGAGGAGTTTGTTAAAGTGTGAAGTGTAAAAATGTGGTCATTTTAGAGATTTTGCGGTTTCCCCATAGGGATAACATGGGATGTTTCTGTCATCGCTACGGCTACCCTTTACCAAATATGACTTTGGCTCCCATACTTTTATTTTGGGGATGGCAAATGAGAATTGTGTGCAAAATGTCATGTCATTTGGAAAAACTCTTGTTTATAGGCCACTCTGAAGGCCAAATAGTCCAAATTCTGCGAAAATTTTGCGGCTCAGCTGCACAGAGACCGTAAATGTTATCCATAAAATTTGAATAACTTTTGATGCCCCACTTGTCTAGAGGAGGTACACCGATTTTGAGATCGGTGGGCCAAACGCACTAGGAGGAGTTTGTTAAAGTGTGAAGCGTAAATGTGAACATTTCAAGGATTTGGCGTTTTTCCCATTTGTGACAGTATATTTGCAGCTCCACGGCACAGAGACCGTACCACTTAAAATCAAAATATGGATAACTTTTGATGCCCCGTTTGTGTAGATGATTTTCCCCAAATATGAGCTTGATCGGGCAATCGGAGGAGGAGGAGTTCGTTAAAGTGTGAAGCGTAAAAATGTGGTCATTTTAGAGATTTCGCTGTTTTCCCATTTCTGACATATATTTGCGGGTCCGCCACACAGAGACCGTAGCACTTAGAATCAAAATATGGATACGTTTTGATGCCCCGCTTGTGTAGATGATATTCTCCAAATATTAACTTCATCGGACAATCGCCCTAGGAGGAGTTCGTTAAAGTGTGAAGCGTAAAAATGTGGTGATTTGAGCGATTCTACGATTTTCCCATAAGGATAACATGGGATGTTTCTGTCATCGCTACGGTTACGCCGTACAAAATATGACTTTGGCTCTCATACTTTCATGATCAGGATGGCAAATTAGAATTTTGTTCAAAAAATCATGTCATTTGGAAAAACTCTATTGCTTATAGGCCACTCTGAAGGCCAAATAGTCAGAATTCTGTGAAACGTTTGCGGCTCCGTCGCACAGAGACCGTAAAAGCCATCCTCAAAATGTGGATAACTTTAGATGCCCCACTTGTCTAGAGGACGTACACCGATTTTGAGGTTGGTGGGCAAAACGCACTAGGAGGAGTTCGTTAAAGTGTGAAACAGAAAAATGTTGATATTCGAGAGATTTAGCGGTATTCCCATAGGGATAACATGGGAAGTTTATGTCATCGCTACGACTACGCCGTAAAAATTAAGGCATTTGTCTGATTGGCTTTTTTGATCGGGACGCCAAAATAGAATTTTGGGTAAAGTTTAGAACATTTTGGTAAAACTAATTTTTGACCTTCAATGTTAATTTAAAGGTCACTCTGTAGGGGGCGCTATGGCGCCCATTTAAATTTTGTCATCATAAACTGGTCCAAACTAGAAAGTTGAACAACTGATTCAAATTTGGTCATAATCGGACTGGTTTTGATCAAATGGGAGCAATTTTTAGACCTGCAATATTCCAAAATAAGTTGTCCAACTTTGCGGCTGCGCCGCACACAGACCGTAAAAGGTATCTCCAAAAATTGGATAACTTTAGATGCCCCACTTGTCCAGAGGACGTACGCCAATTTTGAAGTTGGTGGGCAAAACGCCCTGGGAGGAGTTCGTCAAAGTTTGACGTGAACAAAATGGCTAACACAGCGTGTTTTCATTTTCAAAGGAAGATGGCGGCCATAGGGTAAGTCTGGGGGCGTGGTCACAATGATTTTTTTTTTGTCCTCACGAGAGGAATGCGTGTCCCGAATTTTGTAGCTTTACGACAAAGTTGACCTCGGGGCGTCTCCCATAGGCGCAATGTATTTTGACTTTTGTCGGTGGCGCTGTCGCGCCATTTTTTGACGAAAAAAAAAAATGGCCCAGAAAAAACAAAATTTTTCGCCGATTCTGAATTTTGGGCAAAGTTTGGTGAGTTTTTGAGCATGTTCAGGGGGTCAAATTAGAGATCAAAGCGCTGAAGAAGAACAAGAAAAATTAAAGCCGCAAGCGGCATCCAACGGCCCTCGCGGGCCGCCGGCCTTCCGACTCAGCGCTTTCGACTTGATAAAGATGGCGCGCTTATTGTGTTGAATTAAAAAAGAACTTGACAGACGGCAACACAATTGACATGGCCAATCCAGTGCAAATGAACACAAGTGTCAGTCAAATTTGCTGCGCCGCCGCACAGAGACCGTAGCACTTGGAATAAAAATATGGATAACTTTTGATGCCGCGCTTGTGTAGATGATATTTCCCAAAGTAAAGCTTGATCGAGCTATTGCCCACGGAGGAGTTTGTTAAAGTGTGAAGCGTAAATGTGAACATTTCAAGGATTTGGCGTTTTTCCCATTTGTGACAGTATATTTGCAGCTCCACGGCACAGAGACCGTAACACTTAGAATCAAAATATGAATAACTTTTGATGCCCCGTTTGTGTAGATGATTCTCCCCAAATATGAGCTTGATCGGACAATCGCCCTAGGAGGAGTTCATTAAAGTGTGAAGCGTAAAAATGTGGTCATTTTAGAGATTTCGCTGTTTTCCCATTTCTGATATATATTTGCGGGTCCGCCACACAGAGACCGTAGCACTTAGAATCAAAATATGGATATGTTTTGATGCCCCGCTTGTGTAGATGATTTTCTCCAAATATGAACTTGATCGGACAATCGCCCTAGGAGGAGTTTGTTAAAGTGTGAAGCGTAAAAATGTGGTGATTTGAGCGATTCTACGATTTTCCCATAAGGATAACATGGGATGTTTCTGTCAACGCTACGGTTACGCCGTACAAAATATGACTTTGGCTCTCATACTTTTATGATCAGGATGGCAAATTAGAATTTTGTTCAAAATATCATGTCATTTGGAAAAACTCTATTGTTTATAGGCCACTCTGAAGGCCAAATAGTCAGAATTCTGGGAAACGTTTGCGGCTCCGTCGCACAAAGACCGTAAAAGTTATCCTTAAAATTTGGATAACTTTAGATACACCACTTGTCTAGAGGACGTACACCGATTTTGAGGTTGGTGGGCAAAACGCACTAGGAGGACTTCGTTAAAGTGTAAAACATAAAAATGTGGTAATTTGAGAGATTTTGTGGTTTTCCCATAGGGATAACATGGGAGGTTTCTGTCATCGCTACGACTACGGCGTAAAAATTTAGGCATTTTTGTGATTGGCTTTTGTGATCGGGACGGCAAAATAGAATTTTGGGTAAAGTTTAGACAATTTTGGTAAAACTAATTTTTGACCTTCAATGTTAATTTAAAGGTCACTCTGTAGGGGGCGCTATCACTGCCATTTCAATTTTGTCAGCCTAAACTGGTCCAAACTAGAAAGTTTAACAAATGATTCAAATTTGGTCCTAATCGGACTGGTTTTGATCAAATGGGAGCAATTTTTAGACCTGCAATATTCCAAAATAAGTTCTCCAACTTTGCGGCTGCGCCGCACACAGACCGTAAAAGGTATCTCAAAAAATTGAATAACTTTAGATGCCCCACTTGTCCAGAGGACGTACGCCGATTTTGAAGTTGGTGGGCAAAACGCCCTAGGAGGAGTTCGTCAAAGTTTGACGTGAACAAAATGGCTAACACAGCGTGTTTTCATTTTCAAAGGAAGATGGTGGCCATAGGGTAAGTCTGGGGGCGTGGCCACAATAATATTTTTTTTTTGTCCTCACAAGAGGAATGCGTGTCCCGAATTTCGTAGCTCTACGACAAAGTTGACCTCGGGGCGTGTTCCATAGGCGCAATGTATTTTGACTTTTGTCGGTGGCGTTGTCGCGCCATTTTTTAACGCAAAAAAAAATGGCCCAGAAATTTTTTTTTTTTTCGCCGATTCTGAATTTTGGGCAAAGTTTGGTGAGTTTTTGAGCATGTTCAGGGGGTCAAATTAGAGATCAAAGCGCTGAAGAAGAACAAGAAAAATAATAAAAATAAAAATAATAATATTTTTAGCAAAAACAATATAGCCGTTTTTTCTATAACAACAAATTATACATCGTTTGAAAGCTCTAAGCCTTCCCCATGCCGCCATGGGGTGGAATCATCATTACGAGCGCTTACGCGCTCGTCACTCCCTATCTCGACGGGATGCCCCGCCCACTCCCCATAGACTTCCATTGATTTGAGCAGAAACAAGCATGGCCCATGCCTGCGGCATGGATTCTCGCGTACGGGACGATGCCAGGAGGATTTTTGGAGGAATGCAGCGCTTCGCGCTGCTGTTGTCAACAATTAGTGAATGGGCTACGCCCATTCACAAATTGTTGACTATTTCTGTCATAGCAGGAGTAAGTATGCATGATCCATGCCTTCGGCATGGGCTAGTTCACTGTACTTGCCAGGGGCGACGGGGCTGCGCCCGCATGTTTGGTCAGACAGTTGCAACGCTGCCTTCGGCAGCGTTGCGGGAGCAATAGGCCCTCCGCCCTGCTGGGGCTCGGGCCTAATAATAAAAATAAAAATAATAATATTTTTAGCAAAAACAATATAGCCGTTTCCACTATAACAACAAATGTGCCCGGCCGTATGAAACCCAGTTACATGTCTACCCGGAGACATTTTGAGTTATTCACAGATTCTGAAAGTGTGAATTCAAAGCTTTCCAATGATGTCTCACTCATGTAGATCTGATAATATTTGAGTAAGTTGTGGTCATTTGAATGTATACAAGTCTCAAACCCATTCACTGAGAAAACGGCTTCCAAAGTTTCTCACCTGAGAGAGCCCAGAGTCACAGGGGGGCTCATTTGCATCTCATTTAGATAAGCCCTCCCCCCTGTCACACTGACACCACCTTCCCCTACAGCTGTCACTCAAGACTCAAGAGGAGTGTTGTTATTGATGGTAACTGGACTTGAATCAGAATTAGAAGTTACTATATTAAAATGGAAATACTTGGATTACAAAAGGCCCTGAATAGAATCAAAGAATCAGAATGAGAATAGGGTTCATTGCATTTGTCGGTAAACATAATTCACAGGTGATTCAGTGCACCAACAACGGTGCACTGAATGATTCAACACAAACAACAAAAGATAAGATAAGATAGCCTTTAATGTTACAACGCAGTAGATACAGGGGGAAAGGACAGATAATTTATAGGAAGTTTAAAAAACACCCTCAATAGAAGAACTCTTATAAACAGATGCCAGAGCCAGGTATACGAACTGCAACATATGAGATAATAGACATCATAGGTACACCATCAGAGTCCAATTACGTCCGCAGCCTCTTTTGCACATTCGTCTTCTGTGCTGTGACTCTCGGCGCTGGGCATGTGATGTCTTTTGCCTCGTCAGCACAGAAAGGCCTGATTTTTTCATGCAGATAGGTCTGCCTGTCAATGTTCAATCCAGGTGGGACCAGGACATGGAGATTGTCAACCGGAGGCAGAACAGCTGTAGTGCGTAGTAGCTGAAATTCCACTGGTTCGGCCTTAGTCACATGGGTTGGGAGCAACTTCACATGCCAGTCCTTATGGCCAGGATGTAGACCAGGTAGCATTATGGAATGGACTTCTGCATAGTTTTTGATAAACTCTACAACGGTGTGGATGACTTCATGGCTGATGAACCTGCGTGAACGTGGCTGTGGCTGTGCACGCTTCTTCCTCAATCGTGGTGTTGCTCCATTTTCATCATAGTGTTTAATTATGTCAGTCAGGGTGTCTTTGCCAATTCTGAAAAGGGGGAAAAAAAGGATTAGGGTTGAGAGTAATATGGGAATAACACGCTTCACGTGGCTAGCTAGCTTGTGATATCATGGCTCACCAGGTTTAGACCAAAACAGGCACTCACAACACAAACACGACCACAACAGCACACCAAAACATAACTTTCAAGCGTGTTTGTGATGCCATTTATTCTGCATTATTCACATTCTGACGTTTACGTCGTATTTAAGACTTAAAACGCGGAGGAGCGGGTACGGCCGGGGCTAGCGGCGCTACGTGGCTAGCTAGCTTGTGATGGCTCAACAAAACAGGCACTCACAACACAAACACGACCACAACAGCACACCAAAACATAACTTTCAAGCGTGTTTGTGATGCCATTTATTCTGCATTATTCACATTCTGACGTTTACGTCGTATTTAAGACTTAAAACGCGGAGGAGCGGGTACGGCCGGGGCTAGCGGCGCTACGTGGCTAGCTAGCTTGTGATGGCTCAACAAAACAGGCACTCACAACACAAACACGACCACAACAGCACACTAAAACAGGCGTATTTAATATTAATCATTACTTACGCCATGAGGAACAGGAAAGTACTTCTGCAGACTTCCGTGCCTCCTATGAAAAAGCTTGTCCGGGCAAACTTGCGCTTCTTCTGGGGCTTTTTCGTGGACGTCGTCAGCTCAGAAGTGACGACAGAACGTCTGTTTGCTTCCATATGTCCGATAATCCTCATATCCTGCCACTCTCTTTCTGCTGCTAATGAGTCGCTCCGTAGCTTGTACATGAGTTCTGGAGAGAGTTTCCCGCTACACGATTTGCTTGAGAGTAGAGAATTTTCTTTTCTTCTTGAGTAACATTTGCAGTCAAAGTTACGGATCTTTTCCAACTCTTCGTTCTCTCCTGCAAAAGTAACCGTGGCTATAGCGTCTGTTATTTCACGCTCCAGCTCTTCGGCGTGACCGGGCGCTCCTTCCTCTGTCCAAAACCCATCTTCCTCCTCATCTAAGGTCAGCCGTAGACTAGGGATATTTTCCAGCTGGATGAAATCACGATCGTCATCTGTGAGGTCATCTTCAGATTCAGAACTTAGATAGTCATCTGGATAAGCGGACTTTTCGCAGAAATAATCCAAAAGCGTGGAGCTGTAACAACCTCTGTTAAGCTCCGAAGCGATAGCAGAAGGATCCATTTTTCAACTGATGTTACACAGCGCGTGTTGCTCCCTGTGTTGCTGCTTATCAAGTAGCCATGCGGCTGGCGGCTCAGCCCATTGGCTGACTACAATAGCGCAGCTGTTCATATGGAAATGCGGTCACACCCCCTCTGCACGTCCAGAGAGCGCCCGAAAACACCACATTTTAAATGGCTTTATTTATGCTTTTAATGCTGCAAATACTGTTATCTGATACATTGAATGGCTGGTCCATATCTTCAACTAGCACATTCTGCAAAAAAACGAAAATCACAAATTTGGGGAAAAAAAAGTAAAATGCTGTTTTTCTCAGTTTCACCGAGGCCGACATGGTCCGACAATTCCGGTGGCGAGGCACAAATGATACATCGTTTGAAAGCTCTAAGCCTTCCCGATGCCGCCATGGGGTGGAATCATCATTACGAGCGCTTACGCGCTCGTCACTCCCTATTCCGTCGGGATGCCCCGCCCACTCCCCATAGACTTCCATTGATTTGAGCAGATACAAGCATGGCCCATGCCTGCGGCATGGATTCTCGCGTACAGGACGATGCCAGGAGGGTTTTTGGAGGAATGCAGCGCTTCGCGCTGCTGTTGTCAACAATGAGTGAATGGGCTACGCCCATTCACTCATTGTTGACTTTTTCTGTCATAGCAGGAGTAAGTATGCATGATCCATGCCTTCGGCATGGGCTAGTTCACTGTACTTGCCAGGGGCGACGGGGCAGACGGGGCAGACAGTTGCAACGCTGCCTTCGGCAGCGTTGCGGGAGCAATAGGCCCTCCGCCCTGCTGGGGCTCGGGCCTAAATACATCAAATATTTTAATTTGTGCACCAATGGATTTTAAAATCTTAATATTAGTATAAGCAAAAATCGGTTATGGGCAACAGCAACAAGCTAAATATTGGATTTCAGTATCAGATATTGTTTTCGGACCATCCCAACATAATAATATGTGTTTACTGGGAAATGATCCTTATCCACATCCATAAAAATAGGATTTAATGTTTAAAATTAAATTAAGGCAAAATGATGTATTATATGTTCATTTGTTTTGTAAATATATATATAATATACAGGGAAACCATTTTTTTTCTCTAGCTTCTATGACAAATGTTTAAATACTCCCAAAAAACTGTTCAATCAAAGTAAAAATACATCATTATTTACATTAATTTGTCTAACTATAATGCTTCATAAAATTGGTACTACTTCATAATAACTAAACCTTCATTTACCCGAACAAAGCATGAGCAAAGCCTTAATTAATAATGACATTTTGTTTTACTAAGCTTGATTCAGGGTTAGTAACTACTTAATTAAGGTTATGTGTTAGGTTTAGAGTATTTGTTAAATAGTGACTAAGCCTGAATCATTCTTAATAAACAATTTGATCTCTATGAATTAAGACTTTGTTCATGTTTTACTAAGGCAGGAATAAGTGTATTTATTATAAAGTCTGGCAATTGTCGGTTGTACCATTCAAAACTTGACCTGACCAGCTGTATTCACAACAACACACACACATGTAGTATTGTGTGTACCAGAAGTCTGTTGGGAACTGCATTCAGCCTCGTACCAAAGGATTTCAACGGGCCATGCTTGTACTCTGGGTATTTCTGACTCAGGCGACAGTTGCTCACTGATCTTAAGGCAAATGGATGTGTGAGGAGAGGGAGGGGGGAAAATAAAAATACAAGTGAGCATCATTCACGGGCTCTGCATATTTTACAGCGAGTGGGCACTGGATGTGATGTGTCCTCCTCTGCCTATTTTATTCTCTCTCTCTCTCTCTCTCTCTCTCTTTCCACTGACAACCAAAGCCCCGAGATGGATTTTTAGACTCAGGTGCAAACGGAGCTATTGCCCAGCCGCCCACACCTTTCCTTTTTTTTCCAAACTTAAAATACAGTCCAGTGGGAACATGGCATCTGTTGCGGCATCGCCATACTTAAAGCACATGGGGATAGCGTGTTAGCGAATCGTCAGGAGAGCTCTAAATCTGTGACCCAAAGAAGAACAGATGATGACGTTGTTTCATTTATCAGTTTGAAACCCATGATGAGGTAACGAGGTAATGATGGCAGGAGATAATTAAAGCATCAATGATTCCAGGGAGAAAAAAGCGTGAGTATTTTTGTCATTTTGATTATGTCACCCTGAGTAAAGATGTTTCGTTATTTAAGAACGAAACAAAAGAACAATAGAAGTGGTTAAAAGTCTCACTGCCTTGTTACATATTGGGCTTTGGCTCGTCAATCAAACTCACAACGTTCTTTGTGTAACTGACATGACTGCCTTTAACTGACAAGACTGCTTTTAACTGACAAGACTGCCTTTAACTGACAAGACTGCCTTTAACTGACAAGACTGCTTTTAACTGACAAGACTGCCTTTAACTGACAAGACTGCCTTTAACTGACAAGACTGCTTTTAACTGGCAAGACTGCTTTTAACTGACAAGACTGCCTTTAACTGACAAGACTGCCTTTAACTGACAAGACTGCTTTTAACTGGCAAGACTGCTTTTAACTGACAAGACTGCCTTTAACTGACAAGACTGCTTTTAACTGACAAGACTGCCTTTAACTGACAAGACTGCCTTTAACTGACATGACTGCCTTTAACTGACAAGACTGCCTTTAACTGACAAGACTGCTTTTAACTGACAAGACTGCCTTTAACTGACAAGACTGCCTTTAACTGACATGACTGCCTTTAACTGACAAGACTGCTTTTAACTGACAAGACTGCCTTTAACTGACAAGACTGCCTTTAACTGACATGACTGCCTTTAACTGACAAGACTGCCTTTAACTGACAAGACTGCCTTTAACTGACATGACTGCCTTTAACTGACAAGACTGCTTTTAACTGACAAGACTGCCTTTAACTGACAAGACTGCCTTTAACTGACATGACTGCCTTTAACTGACAAGACTGCTTTTAACTGACAAGACTGCCTTTAACTGACAAGACTGCCTTTAACTGACATGACTGCCTTTAACTGACAAGACTGCTTTTAACTGGCAAGACTGCTTTTAACTGACAAGACTGCCTTTAACTGACAAGACTGCCGTTAACTGACAAGACTGCTTTTAACTGACAAGACTGCTTTTAACTGAACAGACTGCCTTTAACTGACAAGACTGCTTTTAACTGACAAGACTGCCTTTAACTGACAAGACTGCTTTTAACTGACAAGACTGCCTTTAACTGACAAGACTGCCTTTAACTGACAAGACTGCTTTTAACTGACAAGACTGCTTTTAACTGACAAGACTGCTTTTAACTGACTAGACTCCTTTTAACCGACAAGACTGCCTTTAACTGACAAGACTGCTTTTAACTGACTAAACTGCTTTTAACTGACTAGACTCCTTTTAACCGACATGTCTCCTTTCTTTTTACTGACAAGACTGCTTTTAACTGACAAGACTGCTTTTAACTGACTAAACTGCTTTTAACTGACTAGACTCCTTTTAACCGACATGTCTGCTTTCTTTTAACTGACAAGACTGCTTTTAACTGACTAAACTGCTTCTACGTAAGACACTTTTTACTCCAATGCCACAGTTCGAAGCTGTTTATTCGAACTGTAGCTTCTTATAAACTAGCACAAAGTTTGTTACAATGACAGACCATAGTCCACAGCCAGATAGCTGCAAGAGAAAAGGAGGAGAAAAGGAGCAAAGCCAAACTAAAGTGATTCTCTGAAACTCTTTCATTTGATGGCGTGCATTGAAGCAGACGAAAGGTCTAAAAACAGATCGCTAAATCTCTACTGGACGGGTGCGTTTTATTCATCATTTGAAAGCTTGAGTGAGTGCATTTTAATTACGGCCGTGCAATATACTTTGAGGTAGAATGATGTGACGGCGGAAGCAGCATCATGCTGCGCCTGGTCTTAACCTGTGCTTTCACAAGAAGACAGGGAAATCTGAGCTTGTTGCCTGGAACCATCATTTAATAGTGTAAATTATCCAAAGGAGTTGTAGGAGTCATAAATCAGTTTTTATACCCATCTGCACATGTCATATCAACTTTTGCAAGCAAACAGATGAAAAAGCAAACATATTTGTGACTATGTCGCTTTTTGTCTCTATTTGTGATCTTTTTCAGCGTTAAATGATGTGTCGCTGTCAGACCTTGTCACAATAAAGTTGCTTTTGTAGCTGAAGACACAAAGGCCTTTATTTTGTAAGTGTCACAGGGAGTGTTTACTTTGCTGTTGGCAGAACTTTCACAAATAGCAGAGGAACTTTAGTCTAGTTTTGTTCTTGGATTATGTTATTGTCTATAGACATGAAGAAGCACATTGTGGACAGACTTTGTGTAAAACAAAGAGAGCGTGAACGTGGCTGCAGCAGCAGCTGGAGCGCTTTGGAAAGTAAGTAATAAGGTAAAATGAAAGCAGCTCTTTTCATGTGTTGGTGTGTTTATGTAACTTAATGGTTTCTTGTCTCCATGGAACTGTAATAACTTTGCCTAGAATAATCCACAGTGTGGCATTCATCTCATCTCCATGAAGACAAGTAATAAACATACAGCCTAAATTAGTAAAGATAATAAATTAATGAATCATTGGGTTTATATAGCACCTTTCACAAGTGCTTTACAGTGTTCCGCTCCACGCTCGATAGTGGTAAGCTACAATTGCAGCCACAGTTGCCCTGGGGCAGACTGACGGAAGCGAGGCTGTCAATCTGCACCTTTGACACACTCACCACTTTCATCGACAATGTGGGTGAACGACACAACGACACGTTCTTCTTCCCCTGGTGTTAGTGACAGGTACTGACCAGGTACTGACCAGGTACTGACCAGGCCCTGGTCTGCTCAGCTTCAGCGATCTGACCAGATTAGGCGTTGGCCAAATCAAATATCATTTCTCCACCCAAAGTTTCACAGCAGAGCACGGCCTGAGCTCATGTTTGTTGGTCGGGGTCATTAGAATAATGACTCCATTATTATCACTCCCCCATGTGCTGCAAGAAACCTATTTTATTCTATTGTATTTAGTAAATCCTTATTTTTACGCATGCCTTATATATATACATTTTGCTATTATTATTACTCGTTGTTTCATGTCGCACCTTATCACCGACGTAAGTTCCCAGACAGTGGCATTAAACCTTTATCTGATTCTTATTCTACAGTAGTGAAAATATTGCTTTAAATCTTAAGCCAGGTTTTTGGTTGAGAGAAAGTTTTAGCAAATGCCCTGATTTGAGTTTGTAATATTATAGATCGTACATATATACCACTACTGCATGTTCAGTAGAATCATACACAAACCAAACTGCTCTTTCCCCTCCACCACGGCAGACTCACGCGTCGCTTCTGGGTACCAACCAACCACCAATTGGCTGCTAGCACAAAAACAACAGCACAAATTGCGTGTGTGCTGAAGTGCCCCCCTGCTTGTGTCCACAGATCCTCTGTACCGCCTGGACAGATAGCAGCTACATTAGGCCGCCGCAGCTGTTTCCACACAGAATTATCAAAGCCATTTGTATTGCCCGGATAGGAGTTGGGGATAAAGAGGCGAAGTGTAAATGTAAAACAAGCCCTGACAGGAAGTGACAGCTGTAATATTCCCACTAGCCTCCTGGAGCTCCCCCATAACACATCCAAGCAGTTTAATCCGCCCCATAAGAACCCAGCCTTCTCCTCTCAACTTTGATCACTGTATTTTGGCAAACTTACAGGATTGGAAGGATTGAGACAAATACATTATTCATCCAGCTCTCCCATTTAGGCCTCCGTAATGCACTTCTCTCATCTGCCTGTCATGGCCGTCTTCTGTTCTCTGGTAGGGGGATGTTGGATAGGCTTGGTTACATTGGGAATTAAAGGAGGATATTCCTAGTATTCGGCTGTGTGATTGCTTATTTATAACGTGTAAGATCTGATTGGAAGGCACATGTTCAGTGATAATGGAGCTGCTTTCTAAGAGGCGTCAAAGGAGCTGGCAACGAACTGTTGGAGAGCAAAAGCAGGCAAGCACTAATCAAAATTAAAATGAATAGTAAATAGGCACGATTTCCAGTTTAAACTAACCCAAATGACAAATGCACTCTTTTTCAGGTCGATCAGGCTGGTGAAGATGCAGTTTTGTGGTACTTTGATATTGTAATCACGCACAGTTTATTTTGTTCTACTCTAATGTGAGGTTTATAATTGAGTTTCCTCTTTTGACTCATCAAGATTTTGTTTTTGACATTTTGAGTTTATCAGTCTTGATGTCCAGTCAAACCACAAGACATCAAACTGGCACAAATGTTCAGAAAAGTTAGATTTTACAGAAACGAGAATATCTAAATCATTTTTAAACCCAGAGCAGTCATTTCAGATGAGCTCCCTCTGGTTGTGCTGCAAACATGTGATTATTTTATGTTACACCACAGGGTTCTTCCTATATTTCAATTGTATTTAATAAGCAGACACATGTGTAATTCAAGCAAATAATATATACTTAACATTATTCCAACAAATGTGCTAACGATCTCGGACTCAAGTCACTCATTCTAGAACAGTTACGTTAAAACAAGTGAAAGAAAAGAAAGTGTTACAACACCTCAAGACATTTTTGTTCTTTTTACAAAAAACAAAAGGGAAACACAATAGAACACTTTGTTCTATGGGTGATTTATAGAACACCTTATTGTGCACTGACTTCTGGAGGAAGAAAAACATTTCTAGCAAGTTCTTTCAACTGAACACACAAGAATTTGATCTCACATAAAGTACCCATTTCCAACTCTTTTCCTCCCACACTGCATCACTTACACACATCCAAGAGAAGCCTGAAGTCTGCAGATTCTTATCAAGCGCAGTACATTTCCCAGTACTCTCCAACACCCATTGTTAAGGACGTCTTGTGATTTGGCCTGAGTTTACAGCTGGTGTCAGAGGCCATGTTGGACAGCAGCAGAGGCTCGTCTCAGCTTCATGAACATGTCTTATCTCTGGCATCGCTGTGGCCTCAGGCTGGACAGGCTGCGAGCAGGGCCTGGCCTCCTCTAAATCACTCCCAGAACCCATGAGTCATGAACTGCAATAAAAAAAAAGGGAGAAATTGGAAATCACTGCAGAGGCCTGGGACACTACATTCCATTTCACGTCAGCTCGTTCCTCACCTGATCAGATGGAAAAGCCCTTTAAAGTGAACGTCAGCCGTGTTTTATTGGTTCTTTAAAGGAGTATGTAAAAGGTGCAGGAATAGAATTAGATGTGAGAATATCTGGCACACTTTAAAGGTTTAGTGAAAGCAGTTGATCTTTTCTTTGTTTGATTTCAATACTTTTAAAAGTGGATCTACTTTCTGACAGAGAATATCAGTATGTTGGTTTGAGCATGTTGAGCGTTCTACATTTAGAAGCCTACATTTTAGTCTGTGGTTACTGAGAAAAGCTACTTGTCTAAATATAAACTCGTCTGACAGGAAGAGAGCAATTTCTGTTTATGTTCAGCTATAATATATGTTCAGCATTCAGTATGTCAATGGTACAATAGTTGGCAATAGTCTATATATATTTATTTGAGAAAACTGACTTTGTGGATCATTGCATGTGTGTGTGTTCTTCCTCCTGCTCCAACCTCATCCACTCATATCTGTAAAACTTTATTCAATCATCTGCTGGATCTTCTCTTAACATCAACATCACTCCATTTGCTGTTTCTAAAGTAGAGAACAGAAGACACTAGAAAGTGAAGCAGTGTAAATAAGGTTAAAAACAAAAACATTGAGCTGATTGAGATGCTGGAACACAAAGTATACTTAAGATAAGATAAGATAAGATATTCCTTTATTGTCCACACATGGGGAAATTTCATTGTTGCAACGCAGGTAGATACAGAGGAAAAGGACAGAAAACTTATAGGAAGTTAAAACACTCTTAATAGAAGAACTCTTATAAACAAAAACTCCTATAAACAAAAACTCGTATTAACAAAAACTCCTATAGACAAAACCTATATTTACTAATAAGGAATGGAAGGGAAAAATAAAGATAAAATAAAATAAAAACAGCTAGCGTAAGACGAAAAGATAATACTAATAATAAATATAGCCGCAAGCGGCAATGATCGGCCCTCGCCACGCCGCCGCCACACCGCCGCCACGCCGCAAGAGGAGGGGGCGCTAACGCGCCCCAATTGTCCTTTTATTACGCCTACTGCTGAATCTGTGACGCTGTCACATCTTCTCCCCTTTGTTTTACCATCAAAAAGCTATTTTATTTTGAATTCTTGGCAAAATGTGCAGCTTTGCCGCACAGACACCGTGACTCTTTGAATGAAAATGTGGATAACTTTTGATGGTCCTGAAGATGAGTCTCACCAAATTTCAGGTTAATAGGGCTGACGCCCTGGGAGGAGTTTGTGAAAGTCTAAAGTGTAAACATGTTCTGGCGATTTCCCCATTGGAATAACATGAAAGGTTTCGGTCATCGCTACGGCAACGCCATAACAATTATGACATGGGTCTCATTGACTTTTTTGATGGGGATGCTAAAATTGAGCTGTGTGTCAAATTTCATATAATTTCGCAAAACTAAACATTTAACCTCCATATAAAATCTGTAGGGGGCGCTGTGGCGCCAAATGAATTTATTTCACTTCAAGTAGGTTTAGGGCAAAAAGTTTAACAACTGATTCTAATTTGACGCAATTCGGACTTTATCTGCGCAAACGGCAGAAATTTTAAATATGGGAGATTTCTGAAATTCTAGCTACAGTTTGCGGCTTCGCCGCACAGAGACCGTGACAGGTATCAATGTAATTTGGATAACTTTTGATGTCCCACTCCTCAGTAGCATTTTCACCAAATTTCAGCTTTTTAGGGCCAACGCCCTGGGAGGAGTTCGTAAAAGTACGACGTTTGGAAAAACTCCGAAGTCATGTTTAGCCATTTTTGAAGCAATATGGCCGACATTTGGTTGGGCGGACGGCGTTGCCGTAATAATATTTTTTACTTCTCTTGTCACCATCTACCTCTGCGCCAAATTTCATGATTCTACGATCAGATTTTTTTGGGTCATTTCCCATCTCTCAATGCATTTTTGGTACATTTGGGGGCGCTGACGCACCAATTTTTTTTATTTTAGAAAAGGGAAATAGCCAGAATGTAGAGAGGCACGATTTTTAGAGGTGTGAACATTTTTGTGACTTTTCGTCAATGTTCACTGGGTGAAAAATAGGGGGGTTGGTCCCGAGAAGAAGAAGAAGAAGAAGAAGAAGAAGAAGAAGAAGAAGAAGAAGAAGAAGAAGAAGAAGAAGAAGAAGAAGAAGAAGAAGAAGAAGAAGAAGAAGAAGAAGAAGAAGAAGAAGAAGAAGAAGAAGAAGAAGAAGAAGAAGAAGAAGAAGAAGAAGAAGAAGAAGAAGAAGAAGAAGAAGAAGAAGAAGAAGAAGAAGAAAGAATAATATTCCGATGCGAAAACAATGTTTCCCATTTTTCAAATGTCATAAACTATACATTTTCGGAAAGCGCTCGCGCTTTCCTACCTCATGGTGTGGGTCCCTGGTCACTGACGGGTACTTTCGTTAATTTTGAGTGGGCTCCGCCCACTTTGTGTTTTTGGCCCTCTATACAGTAATAATGTTCAATTTTTGCATTACATGCTTATATGCACGGAACATGCAAGAGATGGGGAACGTATTCGTGAGCTACTTAGCGCAAATGAGTGCTTTATATGGGGATGACGACCGCTTCGCGGTCGTCATCTCAATGTAAAGTGCTCGTTTAGTGCGCACTTTTGCACGGGCTTTGCCCGTTTATAACGGTAATGTTCCATTTTCCTACTACTAATTAGTATGCACGGGGCGTGCATGAGTGAAGGAGTGCGTTAGTGAGTGTTTGGAAGTCGGCGAGCGCTTTGCGCTCGATTTCGTGCGCACTACGTGCGCACTTTCGCAGCCGTGCTTCGCACGGCCTTACGAGATTAATAGGCCTCTCGCCAGCTTGTGGCGCTCGGGCCTAATAATGGTAAAATAAACACTCTATTTACATCAGTTAAAAACACAGAGGAGCGCTTATGCATGTCATACTAGTCATTTACAGTGCCATTCTGAACCCAGTTCTATGTATACTTCACGTCATTCTGTTTTCCGTCGTTGGACAATTGTTTGATTATTATTACTATTTTATATGAGGTGAATATTATCCCACTGTTACACAACCACTCGCTCTAACTTCACAGATCAGTCACAGTTTCTCTTTTAGCATCCGTGGCTCATATGTGATGCGTCATGCGTTGTCTCACCACTGTAGAAGGACTGGAGCGTGCAAACAGACACTGCCGTACATAACTCTGCATGTTCAATCAAGTTCCACAACTATTGAGACTTCCAGAATCGATTACAGGAAATAGAAGAATTGCACAGTGAGATAATGTATAAAGTCTGGCAGTTTGAATTGAGATCTCTGATTAATGTGACTGTGCGAGGTCAAGAGAGTGCGGCGTAAAGACAGCCTATTGCCATTTAAATGTGACTCACCGACCGTAATAGCACGTCTTACACTGTATTGTACTCCATTCTTCTCTTCAGACGCAAGTCAAGACAAGCCAAGTTGTCAAGAAATCCAATAATGAGACCACAACAGCTCCAGATCTCATTGTTAAATTCATGAAGGACTTTTTTTAAATCTGCAAATAACAATTATTTTTCTTGATATGCCAGATCTCTTACATTACACATGTTTTCTCTTCAAAGAAACACTCCAAAAGAAAGCCAAATAAAGGTGCTCTTCATTGTGGGCTTTTTGTAGGTTTTTCTGGCAGATGAAAGAAGTCATTTCAGGTCTGGAGGGATTTTTGGTGGAGAGGAAAGAATGCCACATGCAGCTGTG
The DNA here is from genome assembly GCF_026437365.1 of Eucyclogobius newberryi. NCBI lineage: Eukaryota > Metazoa > Chordata > Actinopteri > Gobiiformes > Gobiidae > Eucyclogobius > Eucyclogobius newberryi. Next base: position 43,578 of record NW_027316150.1, read on the forward strand.
GTATTTGGATTCATCCCATGGGTTTATTTAAGAGGCGAAGAAAGGGTAATCTGAGGATAAAGAGTAAGTTAACCTAACGCTCCGAAACAGTTACAGGAATGACATTAGCTCCAGGAAAGCCAGGGCCGTTCCACAAGAGACGCTATCGGAGAATGAAGATGTCATCACAGGAGCGAATCAGTGGGAGAACGTGACGAGGTTAGAGTCACTAAATTAGACCTGTCATAGTTTGATTCCTGCAATGTTGATATGCAATGGGTCCTGGAATGTGAAAGAAACCATCATTTTAATATTGCACTTTGATTAAAAGGACCACTTGTCATCTTACACTTTTAATACTGTGTATCTATGTCAGATTTAGCTCCGTTTGCACATTTCACTTCCAGTAAATTTGCATGTTTTGTAGAAAAAACATGTGCTAACGCTAATCCATGATGCTCCTCAAAAACAAACATGCAGTACACCAGTTTTTGGGAGGGTTTTATTGTAAGTTGCATTTATGCGCATGCCAGGAAAACTGCATAAGTGGCCAATACATTTTTCTTTTTCAAAATGCATATAAAACCGGGAAGCACGATTTAGGTGTTTTGATTCAAGTCTCACAGATCCCAATAACACATGTGTGCTAGTGCCGACCAAAAAGGGAGCTGGCACACCCAAAATAATAGCACTTTATAGTGAGCCTACTTACAAAGAAGACAGACTTGCTCTCAGATTTGTTTCCCTCGCTCAGACATGTCTTTGCTGTGCTTTCTCTCTTGTCTGACCAGACGCACAGACTTCACAAGGTCTTCCTTCTCTTATCTTCACTAATGTTCATTTATTGTCCCAAAATACTGTCCATCTCGTGGTTTGGTGAACGAGTTAACATCCTCTACTCTCGTTATGTTTCTAATTTCCTGTTTTTGTCTTGATCACAAACGTGTCGGCTATTAAACCCTTTTATAACGCCTGCACTTGCCCCATTAGTGACCGAGATGAGTGACAGGTCAGCGCTGGGGTGAGAGAGAGAGAGGGGGGCGAGAGACATGTATTGAATGCACGTTTTGAGCTGTTATCACAGGATCAACAGGACCATGCACGGCACTGTGCACTGGACTGTGAACGGGACCGTGAACGGGACTGTGAACGGGACTGTGCACGGGACTGTGAACAGGACCTTGAACGGGACCGTGCATGGACCGTGAACGGGACTGTGCACGGGACTGTGAACGGGAATGTGCACGGGACTGTGAACGGGACTGTGCACGGGACTGTGAACAGGACCTTGAACGGGACCGTGCATGGACCGTGAACGGGACTGTGCACGGGACTGTGAACGGGACTGTGCACGGGACTGTGAACGGGAATGTGCACGGGACTGTGAACGGGACTGTGCACGGGACTGTGAACGGGACTGTGAACAGGACCTTGAACGGGACCGTGCATGGACTGTGAACGGGACTGTGAACGGGACTGTGCACGGGACTGTGAACGGGACTGTGAACAGGACCTTGAACGGGACCGTGCATGGACCGTGAACGGGACTGTGCACGGGACTGTGAACGGGACTGTGCACGGGACTGTGAACGGGACTGTGCACGGGACTGTGAACGGGAATGTGCACGGGACTGTGAACGGGACTGTGCACGGGACTGTGAACGGGACTGTGAACAGGACCTTGAACGGGACCGTGCATGGACTGTGAACGGGACTGTGCACGGGACTGTGCACGGGACTGTGCACAGGACTGTGAACAGGACTGGTGCGAGGCATCAGAGGGCTCCAGGAACCACTGACATAGAACCTGAACACAAGTGATCAACAGCATGAACAACACACCTGCAGGTGTGTGTCCGGTTATTATAACAATTATATCTATTTATTTAGATTTATGAATCTAAAATAAACTTGAATACTGAAAACTACATATATTGTGTAAAAAAACTCTAGACTTTAAAGAAGTAAATAAAATGTCTCCAGGTCTCTGGGATGAGCAGGTCGGATCACCCTTCTCACCCTGGAGATGGACTATTTCAGCCACTCCCCTCAGGCAGGAGGCCACTCCCCTCAGGCAGAGGCCACTCCCCTCAGGCAGGAGGCCACTCCCCTCAGGCAGGAGGCTACGGTCCATCTGGACCAGAACCTCCCGCCACAAGAACAGTTTCTTTCCCTCTGCTGACTCACGAACACTGTCACTTTAACTATAATGTAATCAATCACTCACTGCACTGTTCACTTTCTGCACTACATCTGTGAATTTACCTGTACATTTTGTGTACACAATAAGCCTATTTTTATCTTATAGTAACTTTAAATTATGTTTCTTCAATGCATGCTTCATTTGATTCTATGTATCTTGTTTTTATTATTGTTATTTTCTGGGATGTTGCACTGAATCACTGTTTGTGAATTTTGTTCTGATTCTGGTTCTGATATTCCGATAAAGACTAGGAGCAGATTGGGAAATACATTCTATTTCTCAAGGTAAGAAGATGTGTGTTTGGATGGGCACGCGCTCATTATTGCTGCTGCAGCGATGACAAACTTCAGCCGCTCTCAGTAGGACTTATTGTTTTGTTTTGGGCCGATTTGGTGCTTTAAAGTGAAATAAAAAAAAATACCAGAGGATCATTGTGTTAACTGTAACTCAATTGTTCAACGGAAATGAGTTCTTGCTTATCTATGATATATGTTTGCCCAAAATGATGTATAATCAGCCTTTTTATTAGCAAATATAGCTGTAAGGTTTTAGTGCTAATGCTAAATTACTAGACACACTAAACAGCTCAGTCCCACGTTTGCACCAAATCGGATCTTTGACCTGTATTTAAACAGGGACAAGAGAGGTCTGACTCAAATTAGCATGAGACAAATTGAGTTTGGTTGTTCAGCGCACTCAGAGTTCCCTGTGCGTGTTAAAGTAGTGATTGTCATTCCAGGCTTTGGTCTTTTCCACTCACAATGACACACCTGCCGGTTCATGTCAAGCTGACACTAGCCCTGCTGCTAATCATCACATCCAAAACGCTTCACTCCCGCCTGTCACCAGCAGGGGGAAACACCGAACATCCCAATCCTGTCAAATGTGACGCAGCAAAGCAAAGGAGTCCAAAATCTTTTCAAATGTCCACAAGAGGCGTAATGTGGTCATTGTCTTTACTGTGGTGGTGTCGGTTACTGAAGGAATACTAGCAGAACTTAAAGGTTGAATGGATGATTTTTTTGACCAAAATCTGAGTCTTATTTCCTCGTGGCGTGGATTTCCGATTAGTCCTGCCACGTATCAATCATAAAACGCACCTACCGCTCACCTGCAGCCTCGTTCGGCTCATCCCCTCGAGCAGCACAGTTCCGCGTGTCTAAGCGGATGGATCTATCATAATATAGTTCCCTCAGTGTACAGGGCAAAATGAAGACGGAGAAAGACTTCGAGCTGACTCAGAAGAAGACGGAAATCTACGGGAGACGAGAGATGCGATGTGATCCGTCGCGCTAATAAACAAACGCACGTGTGTGTTGTATCAGTCTGCACGGGGGAGTGCGCATGAGCACTTCCGCCTGAGTTCTCAAATCGCCAAAAAATCGCCCATTGCGCCTTTAATGATCAGAGTTGAAGGTAAAGCATCAGCTGGCAACACGTTAGAGTACTCAAATGACCTTTTAAGAGGGACGAGGAACGTAATGTGTTAGTTGTGTGCATCTATGTAATCTAGTTGTACAACTTATGAGTCACGACAAAGAGAAATAAACTTTTAGATGCATGTTTTGAAAAACTCCTTATAACTCAAAGGCATTTACTTTTATTTGTTATTTTAATGATCATGTTACAGAAGTGCAGTAATGTAACGTGTTTTCCAGGGCAGTGGCACTGTAACATACAAGTTACTTTTAAAACTAAAACCCAACACGATGGACGATGGACCTCAGTATTTTTATGGTCCGGTCTAAATTGTCATAGACACTTAATCATTTACAATAGATGAAATAGAGATACAGAGTGTTTTGAGCGCTGTCGATCTGACACACTTGTGCTCCGGATTTAGAAACGTACATCATGGATGTTGGGCCCCGGCGCACGGCTCTGTCAATAAGGCCAGATAAACACACCAAAATAGCACTCTGTTTGTCAATGCGTCTATTCCAACGATACAATCATCTGCATGTGTGGACCCCTGGGAGCCAGCACAGGGATTGGGGCCAGTTATCTGCCACTGCACATGTT